>NC_057805.1:490815884-490820747 GCF_018294505.1 Triticum aestivum | reverse complement strand
GAACTGAAAAATATAAACACAGTACAGATAACCTTGTAGTTTGCTTCCAGTTTACATATCTTCTGAACAAGTTTATTTCCAGTGCAATGTTGCAGTTTTCTATTATTAGAATATATTGGCGTGAACTGAAAAATATAAACACAGTACAGATAACCTTGTAGTTTGCTAGTTTACATATCTTCCGAACAAGTTTATTTCCAGTGCAATGTTGCAGTTTTCTATTATTAGAATATATTGGCGTGAACTGAAAAATATAAACACAGTACAGATACTATACGATTAGCGTAACGCACAAAGCAGGTACACATAGCAATCCACAAAAATGACGAGCATGCAATGCACTAGTACCTTTGTGGATGCAGCGCCGAAATGCAGGGACAACAATTAGAGAATGCTCCTTAAAGTAGTGCACAATGTTCTAACAAACCATTGCACACAGAAATATTAAAAATCGTTCATATGGAACACTTTGGAAAAACATTTTGAATACAGAGGTAGTTAGGTGTTTATTCTCCTTGGAAAACATTGCTTACGCCCGTGACCCTCAGAGAAGAACACTACAGAGGCACGGTTGTCTGTCAATAACACCAACTAGCTACTTAAAACACCCACAAAGGCACTTCGGTGCCTCCACTCCTATGGAGACCGTGCATAAATTGACTTCACGTCCGTTAATAAGGTCGAATGCCTTCGAAGAAACATGAAACTCATAGGCCATGGCCCCCGCAATGAAAATGTGTCAATGAAAGCTTGTTGAAAACGGAGGCACATCTTCACGTGCTTGCATCACGATCCTTCGCGTCCCTACCTCCCTTAGAATCACGTCCGTGCCTCCAGTTCATCGGGTAAAACCGTACCACTGTCGTGCGTAACATGTTAAGAAAGTTGCTGGCAACAAAAACATCAGAAAACCGAGCATTACGTCGACCCCGCTGGCACTAAACATGATGTCACTGAAAACACAGAGGCAGGAGCGTGCCTTACGGCCAGCTTCCGACATATCGGGTCTATGAAGATTTACTTCCTTCTTTATATGGGAGGTGACTATCGCAGAGGCATAGGCTCCATCATTCACCTTCGTGCCTCCGTGCCTCGGCAAGAACGATGACAGTGCTTGTAACTGTAAAGCGTATCGGACACCTTAGGGACGACCTTGCAACTATTTCAGAAATGACCGTGCCTATTCCGTCGGGACATTCATGCGTCTCGCAGTTAATTGAAAAACATTCCGGGAAAATAGTAACGGACGCCTATTGTCAATCCTCGCCTCACGTACATTCGATGTACATTCCTTCGTCACACAAGTAATAGCCGTGCCTCTGCCACGGAACATATAAGTGAAAAACGATTCTTCCTACACTTGTAAAACTCGGAATGCCCTGGATAAATGTCGTATCCCACCTTGCGGTAAAACCATGGAGGCCGGTGCTTCTCAGAAACACATCTGTGGCTTTTTGCGCATGTATTTGAGTGCACGGCTATTTGTTCATGCCTGTGCCTCACGTAGCACCATAGCACGAATTGACGTCCGTGCAATCACGTAGCTTCAACTCCATGCCTCACGTAGCATCGTATCTGTGCCTCTTGTTTCGCCTCTCGTTGTATGAGTGCTTCTTGCAGCTGCATGACCACGCCTCTCGTTGCTTCTCGTTCTTTCTGACCATCTCATAGCGTCAGTTGCAACACAGACACACAACAGTGCCTCTGAAGAAACACAACACTGCTCCTACCAGTGAATGTATCACTGAAAACAATTGCCACTCCCAATAAATGTACCACGCCCGTGTGTCTGAGAGTTGAACCAGCCACTTCAAGCATGCTTCTCTTGGTCAGAGACTTGTGCCTCTACATACTGCCCCTGCATGCCTCACGAGATAAATTGTAAAAGTTAACATTTGACAGCAAACTACGCAAGACAACGATCATCTCCCCGACTTGCTGGAGATCCGGCGGTTGCTAAAAACATAACTACTGATTTTATTTTTATTGTTTATAAAGAAAAACCACGATCCAGAACCCACAATGTGCACAACCGCATCGACAGTGAGATCATGCACTCCTTTGCCACTTCCCTGCCCTTAAATTTAGACTCCCGTCGTGGCCTTCTCACACACAAAGAACAGAAATCGCCATTGCGCTCCCACTCACTGTTCCCCACGAAAAACCAGGTTGAAGGAGGACCAACTTCTCCAGGCCATGGGATTCACCAGGGAATTCATGGAGGTGCAGGCCCACGGCAACACAAAGTTGCACGTGATCATCACCAACGACTTGCACAAGGCGACGACCACCATTGAGCAGTACGAGCGACACCTCCAGTTCGGGCGCCACAAGATCGTCGGAGTTGATGTTAAGTACAACAACGACCATGGCGAAGATCAGAAACCCGCCCTCGTCCAGCTCTCCGTCGGCTAGGATCATCCGGTGCTGCTCTTCCAACTGAGCGCGGCCGACAAGAACTGCACCAAGTTCGACAATTTCCTCGCGGACCCCAGGTACATGTTTGTTGGCTTCTCCATCGACGGTGACATAGAGATGCTCGGCCGTGTCGGACTGGAGATCGCCCACTTCGTCGACATCCAGAAGGAATGGAGGGTGCCTACAGCTACCAAGCTTCTGGACTCCCTTAGGGACGTCGCGGGCATCCTTGTCGACGACGTAGAGCTCACCAACGCAGAACGCAGCCGCTAGGCGTGCATGCCCCTGTCCATGAGGCACATCGAGTACGCGGCAAAGGACGCTTATGCTGCGTACGAGATATGGAGCCGCCTCACCGTCATCCAGGAAGGGCTTCGCCGGGCAAAACTCGGCAAGGAGCAGACCAGGAAGCGCGCTACGTCCTGTGGCGACTACGACTACTGAAGTAGGTGGTCCCGGCCAACAAAAGTATCTAGAACATTGCTCATGCCATTCTAGATTTCTCATTAGATTTGCTTTCCCTCAAGACTGCCGTTTGTTAGTTATAAATTTAGGTTTGCTTGTGTTGCAGTTAACCTTGTAGTTTGCTTGCAGTTTACATGTCTTTTGCACAAGTTTATTTCCAGTGCACCACAATAGGCACTTATGTGCCTATGTGCCTCTGATACCAAGGGGACCGTGCGTAACTTGGTTTCACGTCATTTTACGCAACATTTTAGACGTCAACCAAAAGATTCACCTTCTCTCTGATATGTTGAGGCCTAATGCCTTCGAAAACACAT
The DNA here is from genome assembly GCF_018294505.1 of Triticum aestivum. Taxonomy (NCBI): domain Eukaryota; kingdom Viridiplantae; phylum Streptophyta; class Magnoliopsida; order Poales; family Poaceae; genus Triticum; species Triticum aestivum. The sequence goes on along the minus strand of NC_057805.1, from coordinate 490,817,547 downwards.
GGAGCTCATAGTCCATGCCCCCCGCAATGAAAATGTGTCAGTGAAAGCTTCTTTAAAGAAGAGGCACACCTTCACGTCCTTGCATCACGATCCTTTTTGCGTCCTTACCTCCCTTAGAATCACGTCTCCGTGCCTCTGGTTAGTTACGTGCATGCCTCTACATCGGGTAAAACCGTACCTCTGTCGTGCGTAACATGTTAAGAAAGTTGCTGACAACAAAAACATCAGCAAACCGAGCATTACGTCCACCCCACTGGCACTAAACGTGACGTCATCGAAAACGCAGAGGCAGGAGCGTGCCTTACGACCAGCTTCCGACGTATCGGGTCTGTGAAGATTTGCTTCCTTCTTAATATGGGACGTGACTATCGCAGAGGCAAAGGCTCCATCCTTCACCTCCGTGCCTCAAAAAGAACGACGATCATGCTTGTTAAAGTAAAGTGTATAGATGATACATTAAGGAGACATTAGGGACCACCTTGCACCTGTTTCTTACGTGACCGTGCCCGTTCTGTCGGCACATTCATGCCTCTCACAAAATTAATTGCCGTGCCTCTGCCACACAACATATAAGTGAAAAACAATTCTTTCTACACTTATAAAACCCGGAATGTCCTGGATAAATGTCGAATCCCATCTTGCGGTAAAACCATGCAAGACGGTGCTTCTCAGAAGCACATCTGTGGCTTTTTTGTGCATGTTGTTGAGTGCCTCTCTAGATTCTAACCATGTTGAAACCATTTTCAAATCTAACCACACTGAAATCTCTAGAATCAAATATGTGCCCTAGTTGAGACGTTTATTTTGTACTTGAAACTGCAATCTATAATAAAACAATACAGTGTAATAAAACATACGGCTTCTGACCCAAATATGGTACTTGAAACTGCAATTTGTAATAAAACATACACCTTCCATCACAATTAATTCGCTCAACCCTGTACTAACCAGTACAATGTGAATTGTACTGCAAAGTTGACACATTTATTTTGGGACGGGGTAGCACTACTACTTAAGAACAAAACACGATTGCTTAACATGGAAACGAAACTGTCTTCGTTCTGACATTGACGATTGCTTGACATTGTTCAACCTTTACAGACACACAAAACATGAAAAGCATAGAAACCATGGAAAAGCAAACATCTACCAACAAAATTACACTACTCCCCGTCGTCGGAGATGTCCACTATCTCCATTCTGACATCAACGTCGTTGGCCTCCGCCTCCTGCTCCGCATCCAGTTCGTCGAAGAGCACATCGGTCTTCGCCTGTTCTTCCCGGAGGAAGCGCCGGTTGGACTCCACATACGCCTCATCTTGGATGGACTCCAGGATAGCGGTCTGCTCCGCCATCAAAGCCGACTCACCGAGATAGAACTCCGCCTCGTCTTCCTCGTCACCCCACTCCTCATCTTCCTCGTCTTCCTCGTCACCAGCCTCCTCGTCGTCCTCGTCGTCCTCGTCCATGCCTTCCTCGTCGTCCTGGTCATCCTCGTCCAAGCCTTCCTCGACGTCCTCGTCATCCTCGTCCAAGCCTTCCTCGTCGTCCTCGTCATCCTCGTCCACGCCTTCCTCGTCGTCCTCGTCATCCTTGTCCAAGCCTTCCTCGACGTCCTCGTCATCCTCGTCCAAGCCTTCCTCGTCGTCCTCGTCCACGCCTT
>NC_057805.1:490812315-490815515 GCF_018294505.1 Triticum aestivum | reverse complement strand
TCTTCCTCCATCACATCTCCCCCCACTGGATCAACTACCTGCATGAGCTCCGACGCATCCCCCTCCACTTCCTCCACCTGCCCAATCTCCTCCGGCCCCGGCGAGTCCGGAGACAAGCCTGCTGCGAACAGAGCGGCGCGCCTCGAACGGATGTCCTCCTGCAACTGAAAGCTACGCTCGGGAGTAAGCATCGCATAAGTAGTTATCTTGTGCCGAACCATGGCGGGAAACGTCACAAACGAAAAGAGGAAGATGGGTGATTTCCTAAGATTGTCGGCGAAAGAGGGAGTAGCGGGATGATGTCTAGTGGTGGCGGACGCCGCTTGGCTTAAATAACTGCTTCTCGACCTCGGGCGATGAGCCGGAACGGTGACACACGGTGTTCACTTCAGCGACGGATGAGACGGCCGTCGGTCCTTTTGGATTCCGCAGCGCCGACACGTGGCGTTCACTCTATTAAATACCTCCACCTCCTCCAGAGCGGCGTCATCGGAGGAAACGCACGTCGGACCCTTGGGTTTCCGGAGCGGCGTTCACACCGAATACGAGGAGACGCCCGTCGAACGGTGGGGTTTCTGCAATCAACACACGAATGTTACTCTGTGTAACGCATAACCGTGCCTCTACTAACTTCATAGTTGTGCCTTTCAGTGCGAATGATTCAACAGAATCATTTGGAACACCAAGACAAACAAATGTCACTCTACACAATGCGACGCCGTGCCTTCCTGGGACCCATAACCGTGCGAAGAATATACCACACAAGCGTCTCTCGAATAGGCCATTCCGTGCTTCACAGTGTAAACAGTGGGTATTCACATCTGAACCAATTCCGCTGGGTCTCCCCAATTAAAGAACCTTTGTGCGCTGAATGGCGGTGCCTCTCCGTCTGATCCAGTCGACGGAATCATTCAGAACACGAACACATGGGAGCGTGACTCTATATTATAGGGCAGCATGCCTTTTAGCGCTTCATGCCCGTGCCTATGACCCTTAACACTACCACGAACGTCCATGCCATCGTCAATGCACAAGTCATGTCGCTACCTGGTACAGAACCGTAGCTGTAGTCACTTCACGCCCGTGCTTCTAATAAAGGAAGCGCCACGCAACTCAGCACAGAGCCGTGGCTTTTAAAAACAAGGAAATTACGCTTTTTAACACCTCGACTCTCGAACCGGCCACTCGCAAAGTAAACATTTAGCGTTAACACCTAAACCCATTCCGCTTTGTTTCAACAATAAACTTACGAAATGTGACTCTCCGACATACCCAACCATGCCCTGATGGCATTCATGTCCGTGCCTCTTCTACTGAACTAGTCAACGAAATCATTTCGAACACAAATACAGGCAAACGTGACTCTACATAAAACCACGCCATCTGGAACACCAAGACAAACTAACGTCACTCTACACAATAAAACGCCGTGCCTTCCTTGGACCCATGACCGTGCGAAGAATATACCACACCAGCGTCTCTCAAATAGGCCATTCCGTGCCTCACAGAGTAAACAGTGGGTGTTCACATCTGAACCAATTCCGGTGGGTCTCCCCAATTAAAGAAAGAACCTGACGATGCCTTTGTGCGCTGAACGCCCGTGCCTCTCTGTCTATATTATACGGAATCACTCGGAATTCAAACACACGGGAAAGTGACTCTATATTATACGGTAGCATGCCTTTTAGCACTTCACGCCCGCGCATGTGACCCTTAACACTGCCACGAACGTCCACGCCATCGTCAGTGCACAAGTCATCGTCCGCGGCTATATTCACTTCACGTCCGTGCTTCTAATAAAAGAAGCGCGACGTAACTCAGTACATAACCGTGGCTTTTACAAACAAGTAACTTACGCTTTTAAACAACTCGACTCTCGAATCTCACAAAGTAAACAGCTAGCGTTAACATCTAAACCCATTCTACTTTCTTTCCATGATAAACGTATGAACGTGACTATGCGAAAGACGAAACCATTCCCCCATGGGATTCACCTGCCTACGTGCCTATTCTTCTCAACGAGTCAACGGAAACATTTCGAACACAAATACAGGCGAACGTGACTCTATATAAAACCACAACATGAATGTGTGGGATGCAAGCCCGTGTCTGTGACCCGAAACACTGCAACACAGAAAAGCCACGAACGTACACGCCTTCATCAGTACACAAGTAATTACAATACTAGGTTCACAACCGTGGATGCAGAGACTTCACGTCCCGTGCATCATAAGTAATGGTGCCTAATTACAACGATACTCAAAACCAAAATACATTTTGTTAGCAAGGTAGCTGACAGCAAAATTTCACAAGACAAAGTAAGAAACTCCACTCCACTGCTTAACAACACCAGACGCACACGATAGCTAGGGACGCTACTGTATACCTGTCAGGACCGGATTTTCGGGATATTAATTCTCCAGAAAATGGCCCTTATGCTCACCAGCCCCAGGATTACTGTTAGCTGATGAGGCACCAACTTGATACAAGAAATCCAAGCAAAGAACAAATATATGTAGTACAAGACCATTGTGGCCTAGCAGTACAACATTTGGTTTCTAGTGGTTGATGGCGGAAGCGGTTTGTGGTTCATCTGCGTCTATGGGACTCCATTTCCCACAGGAACATCTGACCAGGATAACTCCTATCTTCGCGAGGCTGCTGTCAACACTGCGTAGGTTCCGGGGCTGTCGTCGTAACGCTCTTCTCCACGCGAGAAAATCTGGCCAAGACAATAGCCAGGGACAAGCCAGTGAGTACGTTTGAATGTACTCGCAAACATCAAGAACACGGGTATAATATAACCAGGGGTAATCATGCTCTGAAGTATTCTATGACCATAACGTCAGCCACGAGATAAACAAAATATTCATGATGTACGCATGTGGGTAAAATATGAATATGCAATATAGAAATAGAATGTAGTGATCGAGTGTCTGCAATGACTCCTCAAAAAGAGTGCAAATAAAATAACAATGCGACAGTCGGGCGTCTGGGCGACAACACAAAAAGGGCTTATAGATAAAAGAAACAACAAGCATGCCACAGTCGGGCGTCTATGCGACACCACATAAAGGGCTTATGTATAAAAGAAATAACAAGCATGCCACAGTCGGGCGTCTGAGCGACACCACATAAAGGACTTATATATAAAAGAAATAACAAGCATGCCACAGTCGGGCATCTGAGCGACACCACAT
>NC_057805.1:490770243-490811968 GCF_018294505.1 Triticum aestivum | reverse complement strand
GCGACACCACATAAAGGGCTTATATATAAAAGAAATAACAAGCATGCCACAGTCGGGCGTCTGAGCGACACCACATAAAGGGCTTATATATAAAAGAAATAACAAGCATGCCACAGTCGGGCGTCTGAGCGACACCACATAAAGGGCTTATAAAGGATAATCACAGTGAATAGCCAGGAGGTAGAACCATCCCAGGGATACTCAATAATACAAATAAATTAAATGGTTAGTCCACAATAATAATCATAATCGTCACAAGTCACAAGTCATGATACAAGTTCTCGTTTAACAGTTTTTTCCTCCGAAGACCGACACTAAGACCGACACTTGACCTATCCCAAACTGTAGTCCTTAACCATGGACACGGCTATTCGAATAGATGTATAATCTCTGCAGAGGGTGTACTCTTTACCCACGGGTAACGGATTTCTTTAGTCCATCGGGACTAATTCCGTCTACGGTCTTTTAATTGAAAACACGCCTGACCTGCACACACCAGCTTAACTCACCGGTGTCTGGAATCACCCACAACACCTGTCAAGCAAAACTCTAAGTGGGGAGGCTACAACCTCGACGTAGCATGGGATCAAATTTATATTGCGCGCTCTAAGGGGTGCCCCCCTCTCGGTCCCAACCGGAAACACCCATGCCCCCGGACCGGGTGACAGGCTTTAATCCATGGCCATGGGGCCCTCATCACGGCCTCTCTGTACGGTGTGTGCTAGACAGGGGTTGACAACTTACTGAACCGTACCCTACCTAAGGCAGGGACAAGTGGTAGTACGAAGCAAGTATGGGGGTTACTGGACAAGACTCGATCTAAGGCCGACTCAGGAGGTTCAAGTGTTCCCTGCATGATTAGCATAACAAAAATATTTCCATTAACAGGTAAACTTACCACTCGTCAAGCCTCACCATGCCATACCGGACATACTCGTCCCGACGAGGAACTAGGGACAAGCTCGTGTCTACCCAAGACCACGACTCTCCCGGCTCCCTTCCGGTATGCAAGGGGAGCTTACGAGGATGAATACCATCACCAACATATCCATTTATCACAGCAAAGAAAACTCCACTATGCACTCATGCATATGATTTTTACCGTCACATAAAATAGCGTATGCTCCAAGTCAAGGTCATGTTGTAACCATATCAACAACATCCAAAAATATTAAGCCAGGGTTCAGGATGCTTGCCTTCAAGTGTATGCATGTGGGGGTGCACTTTTGAAGGTTGCCTTTTCTCCAAAAATCCTATTTTGAGAAATATTCAAACAACACACATTTCAAAAACAGTACAAAAAGTTGTCCCAAATATTTTTGAAATAAATCTTAAAATAAACTAGATGAAATTTGAGAGAGGTAGGAAAAGGAATCAACTCATTTGGAGTTTTATTTTAAAAGTTATAGCCAGTCAAAGATCAGTCAAAGTTCTGTTTTTATAAAAATCAGAAAAGGAAAACGCTTCGAGGAAAATACGCTTTCGAAGCAGAGAAGACGTACTCGGGGTTTTGCGCTATCACTTAACCAGAGAGAACGGCCGCGCGGGTCGCTGACAGTGGGTCCAGGGGGCCCACTGGTCAGGTTTGACCGTTCTTCCTCTCCCTCCTTTCTCTCTGCGCGAACGGGGCGGGGCTCCGGCGATCGCCGTCGGCGAACGGCAGCTCCCCACGGGGTCCCGAGGGCAGGGATGGATCCGCCAGGCCGGGGAGGTCCTCCCGGTGGGCTCTAGGCAGGCGGGGACGGAGGAGGTCTCCGGCGGCGAGCTCCGCGGCGGACGTAAGTTTGGGAGCAGAGTTGGTTTTGGGCTATGGTGGTCATCGGTCGTGGCTGAGGCGCTAGGCAGCTCCGCAAGACTATGGGGGAACGTCTGGTGCCATTGGATTGGCGGGGGAGGGCCTGGCTGTGACGCACGGCACCGGAGCTCGGCGGCGGCCGAATTGGCCGGAGACGAGGAAGAAAACCCTTCCCCATCGATTGCTGGCTACGGGAGTACTATGGAGGTGGCCTGGGGTTGTCTGAGTGCTCGGCTGAGCTCGGGTTCCCCTTTTGTAGCGCGACGGGGCTGGCTCCGCGGCGGTGGATAAGATCGACGACGAGTCGCCGTTGCTGTAGCTGCAGGGCGTCGTGGCGGCGACGAGCGCGTGCCGACGAGCATGTGGATAAGCACGGGCTGTTCCCCGGGGCAGCTGGCGCACGCGGGTGGCTTGGGCGGCGCCGTCCACGGCAGAGCCCGCTGCCGACGCCGGCGTGCCGCCAAGGGAGCTCTGCCGGCGATGCTGTAGAGCACCAATGCGGCTTGGAGGTTTGCTGCGAGGGGGCGAGTGTATGGCGCGGCTCTGCAGGCGAGCTGGGGCCAGTGACGGGACGCGTCGACCCGAGCGCACGCACGTGCAAAACGCGCGCTCTGGCCGCACCCAGAGCACGCACAGCAGGTGTTCGACAAAATGCCAGTGCGCGCTATAGAGCTAGGGTGAGGCTGGCAGTCAACAGGCCAGGGTTAGGGATAGCTAGGAGGTTAGTGGACATGTTGTATGGGTCAGGGGCTCAAGTCCACAATGCAAACCAGAAGACATGCCAAAACTGTTCCTGCACACAGGGTGTTCGACAGAATGCCATGGTCATCTAGGCAATTCTTGGGGTGGTCAAACTCTCCAGATCCCAGTCTCTTTAGGAGCTAAGGAAAGTGGTAAGGTTAGCTTGGCAAAAACAGAAAGTTGATAGTGCAAGTTTTTGAGAAAACCAGTTTTGGGCAGAAACTAAAGGCTATCATTGCATGCACCAAAAATGCTCCAATGGGTCCAATCTCCTCGACTTAAGGGTTTGGTAGGGAGGACTATAAGTAGGAAAAAAGCTCAAGGGCACTAGAGCAAAATAAAATGGGGTGGCAGTACAATTTACCAAACTGGACCAGAATGAAGATGAGGTAGATTCACTCAAAAATTTCAAAGAACCTCACTGGGTTTTTGCATGGAGCTGAGTCATGAGCATCAATTGACATCTCCAAATACTTGGAAGAATTTTTAGAAGAATGGTTAAATAGGTTGTAGTGCAAAACACCTACTGGACCAGATTTGAAAAATTGATGTAGAGCTCAAAATCTCCAATAACCAAAAGATATTTTTGCATAAAAGTGACGGGGACACCTCACATGACATCCCCAAATTTTGGTGAAAATTTTAGAAGCATTTATCAAATGGTTTAGTGCAAAAAGGGGCTCCAACTTTATGAAAGATCATTTTGAAAGGATAAAGTTCATGAAAAATAATAATTATGCAAATAAATCCACTGATAAAGAATTGATTTTATAAAGAGGGCATACAAGTCCAATAATACATTGGGAAAGTTTCCACTAGAGGTAAAAACTCACAATATTAAAGAGAAGAGGGTTCTGAAATCAAAGGAGAAATCCAGAAAAATAAAAATTTCATTTCCTGGCAAAATTTTAATTAATAAAACAAGGTCAAAATTTTGGGGTGTTACAATACCTAGTCCCCACCGACCTTGTTGCTGGTTTGCTCCCAGCGCAGTTCATCAATGTCCTTCTTCAGCGCCTTCATATTCTCGTCATGTCGCTTCACACCTGCGGCCGATTCCTGCAACGACCGGATGTGCTCCCTAAGGAGATTTCTCGTCTCAGCCGTAATTTCTACGATCCTGGCATTCGCCTTCTCCAAATCTTCCTTTGTTTCCTCGCAAAGCTACTTCCACGCGTAGGTGATCTCCAGCAGCTGCTCGTACGTTTTGCCAGCCTTTGGAAGTGAAACCAAAGTATTCATCTCATCGACCAGGTTATTGAGAGTAACTAACAAGGACCTCACAGCACTTGTCGTCGCCGCCCCGCTCACCATTCCCTTCTCTTTCGAGCCACAACTGCTCCCCAATTTTACAGCAGGGGACTTCTGTTCAAGACCATGACGCAGACTAACCATACCTCCAACTGACTATAAATCAGTATCAGCAAGACACACCCACGTCAAATTAGGAGTCAGCTGACCACAATAATTCATGTTTCACAAACTGAAGGAGAAGCAGAAACAGGGTGAACTTACAAACAAGGAGCCCTCGCGAGCCGGGATCTCCTCCCGCGATAGCGCATGGCAGTCCAGAGTAGTCTCCTTCTGCCCAGCCATGGCGGAGATGGTCAGTGAATAGTGATGAGCAACAGGATGGAAGGCCTGGCGGTGGACGAAGGGAGGAGTAGAATGTGGCTAGGGTTTCGAGACCCCGTCCTGCTTAAATAGCCGGAGCCTGGCCTCGGGCGACGAGCCAGAGCGGCGTCACGGGAGGAGACGCCCGTCGGACCATTAGGTTTCTGGAGCGGCGCCACGTGGCGTTCACTCCCGAATACGAAGAGACGCCCGTCGAACCGTTGGGTTTCCGCGATAAACACACGAATGTGACTCTTGGTAAAGCATAACCATGCCTCTTCGCACTGCACGGACATGCCTGCCGTTGCGAACGGTTCAACGGAATCATTTGGAACACGAAAACAACATAACGTGACTCTTCACAATACCACGCCGTCACTTCCTGGGACCCACCACCGTGCAAAGAATACATCACAGCAGCTTCTCTCGAACAAGCCGTTCCGTGCCTCACCGAGTAAACATTGAGTGTTCACACCTGAACCCTTTCCGCTCGGTTTCCACAATTAAAGAAACGAACGTGACTGTGAGTAAGACCAAATGGTGCCTTTCCGTTGGGTTTCCATCTGATTGAGTCAACGGAATTATTCGGAACGCAAACACAGACAAGCGTGACTCTATATAATACCACACCATGCCCGTACCTCTCCCATCTAAACGAGTCCACGCCTCTATCGAGTAATATACGAAACATCAAGAAAGAAGCGTGACTGTGCTTTTGAAAACAAGGAAACAAACTTTTAAAAACAGCGTCTATCACATAGGCCATTCGGTGCCTCACAGATTGAACAATAAGTGTTGGCGTCTCAATCCATTCCGCTGGGTTAAAGAAACGAACGTGACTGTGCGTAATGCAAAGCTATGCCTCTGTGGGCTCACCGGCCGTGCATCTCCTTCTGATCGAGTCGACGGAAGCACTCGGGACAGAAACGCAGGGGAACGTGACTCTATATAATACGGCACCATGCCTCTTAGAGCTTCACGCCCGTGGCTGTGAGCCTTAACATTACCACGAACGTCCACGCCATTGTCAGTACACAACTCATGTCGCTGGCTGGTACAGAACCGCGGCTGTATTCACTTCACCCCCGTGCTTCTAATAAAAGAAGCGCGACGCAACTCAGTACAGAACCGTGGCTTTTAAAAACAAGGAACTTACGCTTTTAAACAACTCGACTCTCGAATCGGCCACTCACAAAGTAAACAGCTAGCGTTAACATCTAAACCCATTCTGCTTTCTTTCCATGATAAACGTACGAACGTGACTATGCGAAAGACGAAACCATGCCCCCCATGGGATTCACCTGCTTACGTGCCTATTTTTCTGAACGAGTCAACGGAATCATTTCGAACACAAATATAGGCGAACGTGACTCTACATAAAACCACACCATGAATTTGTGGGGTGCAAGCCCGTGTCCGTGACCTGAAACACTGCAACACACAAAAGCCACGAACGTACACGCCTACATCAGTACGCAAGTCATTACAATACTAGGTTCACAACCGTGGCTGCAGAGACTTCACGTCCTGTGCATCATAAGTAACGGCGCCTAATTACAATGATACTCGAAACCAAAATACATTTTGTTAGCAAGGTAACTGACAGCGAAATTTCACAAGACAAGGTAAGAAACTCCACTCCACTGCTTAACAACACCAGACGCACACAACAGCTAGGGACGCTGCTGTATACCTAGTCCCCACCGACCTTGTTGCTGGTTTTCTCCCGGCGTAGTTCATCAATCTCCTCCTTCAGCGCCTTCATATTCTCGTCATGTCACTTCACAGCTGCGGCCGATTCCTGCAACGACCGGGTGTGCTCTTCAAGGAGATTGCTCCTCAAAGCCGTAATTTCTACGATCGTGGCATTGGCCTTCTCCAAATCTTCTCTTGTTTCCTGGTAGAACTGCTGCCACTCGTAGGTGACCTCCAGCAACTCCTTGTACGTTCTGTCAACCTTTGCAAGTGAAACCAAGGCATTCATCCCATTGACCAGGTTAATGAGAGTAGCTCCAACTGACTATAAATCAGTATCAGCAAGACACACCCACATCAAATTAGGAGTCAGCTGACCACAATAATTCATGTTTCACAAACTAAATACAAGCAGCCGAAAGAAACAAAAAACGAATGAAGGAGAAGCAGAAACAGGGTGAACTTACAGACGAGGAACCCTCACGAGCCGGGATCTCCTCTCGCGATAGGGCACGGCGGTCTGGAGTAGTCTCCTTCTGCCCAGCCATGGCGGAGATGGTCAGTGAATAGAGATGAGCAAGAGGAATGGAAGGCCTGGCGGCGGACAAAGGGAGGAGTAGAATGTGGCTAGGGTTTCAAGACTCCGTCCGTCTACCTTAAATAGCTGGAGCCTGGCCTCGGGCGACGAGCCAGAGCGGCGTCGCCGAAGGAGACGCCCGTCGGACCATTAGGTTTCTGGAGCGGCGCCACATGGCGTTCACTCCCGAGGTACGAAGAGACGCCTGTCGAACCGTTGGGTTTCTGCGATAAACGCAGGGATGTGACTCTTGGTAAAGCATAACCATGCCTCTTCGCGCTGCACGGATATGCCTGCCGTTGCGAACAGTTCAACGGAATCATTTGGAACACAAAAACAACATAACGTGACTCTTCACAATACCACGCGTCACTTCCTGGGACCCACCACCGTGCAAAGAATACACCACAGCAGCTTCTCTCGAACAAGTCATTCCGTGCCTCACCGAGTAAACAGTGAGTGTTCACACCTGAACCCTTTCCGATGGGTTTCCGCAATTAAAGAAACGAACGTGACTGTGAGTAAGACCAAACGGTGCCTTTCCGCTGGGTTTCCATCTGATTGAGTCAACGGAATTATTCGGAACGCAAACACAGACGAGCGTGACTCTATATAACACCACACCATGCCCGTGCCTCTCCATCTAATCGAGTCCACGCCTCTATCGAGTAATATACGAAACATCAAGAAAGAAGCGTGACTGTGCTTTTGAAAACAAGGAAACAAGCTTTTAACAACAGAGTCAACAGTAAGTTTTGGCGTCTCAACCCATTCCGCTGGCTTAAAGAAACGAACGTGACTGTGCGTAATGAAAAGCTATGCCTCACCGGCCGTCCCTCTCCTTCTGATAGAGTCTGATGGAAGCACTCGGAACAAAAACACAGGGGAGCGTGACTCCATATTATACGGCAACATGCCTCTTAGTGCTTCACGCCCGTGCCTGTGACCCTTAACAGTACCACGAACGTCCACGCCATTGTCAGTACAGAACTCATGTCGCTGCCTGGTACAGAATCGCGGCTGTATTCACTTCACGACCGATGCTAACAAGCGACATCCATGCCCAGAGCCTACTCATCTACATGTACCAACGAACGAAACAACACGACGACAATGCAATGCATAAATGCTTTACAGATTCATGTAAGTACAAAAGGCCACATGCCCCAACGCAACAAAAAAACACACGCTTCAAGCTCTCTGCCTACACTCTAGCAACGTTCTTGATCGGCTGGTGGGCGAGCGCATCCTCAATCTGCTTCTTCGTCGCCTCATGACCTTCCTTCACGGCAGCATACGAATCCTCAACCAGGCTCTTGTACTTGACGAGGACCTCCGCCTTCTCATCCATAAGCTGCTCCACTTCGCCCGACAGCTTCTGCACCAACGCATGGCTGTGCTCATACAGATTCTTCAAGCGGGCGGCCTCCTGATCCTTCTGGTGGAGCTCTTTGAGAAGCTTCTCATTCTCACACAGAGATCGAAATATGAGACCAGTGGACTTCTCCACAGAGGCATTGCTCTGCTGCACCAACTTCTCCAGGCGAGCGATGAACTGCTGCTGCTTAATTAGCTCATCGAGCACCTCGTCGCTGGCTAAGGAATTCGGTACTGCCATCTTGCCGAGATCGTCTCCATGGTGAATGCGCTTGTGGGAGGATTCGCCTCCACGCGAGAGATCGTTGGACACCTGGGCAACGGGGCAGGATATCCCTGCCGCCGCTACAACGTAGCGGCGACACCTCTCCCGTCTTTCCGCGGCTTTGGTCCTCGCTGCGTGGTTGCTTGAACACCCAGAACCCCTCTTACCTGCCATGGCGCAAGCAAGGAGCTACCAGCTAGAAAGAGGTGCCTCTCTCTAGAGAATTGTGGACGTGGAGTGTTCCATGAGTAGGTACCTTTTTATAACACATGCACACCAGTCAGACGGTCAAACAGAGTAACCGACGCCTCAAATTCTCACAATCTCTCTTAAATACCTCGAACTCTGCACGCCTGGGAAACACAAGTACTATCATTTCGTCTCCCCGTGCGTTCGTCCACACTTCAACCACTCAACTTCTTTCAAATGGTCCGTACATATTCAATAAAAAACATCTCAAACACAGTTAACTTACTGTGTACGTCTGTGTGTATTCCAGAGAAATTACTGTCGAATTCATACTATTATCCATTGCCATTTTTTTGAAATGATATTTATATCAAAATCTTACTATATCCGCGAATTAACTTGCACGCTTCTCGAGGTGACACCTTAGTGAAAACATCCGTAACACACGCAGGCACGAACGTGACGCTCTTTAATAACAAATAGTGCCTCCCTGGAACGCACCACCGCGACTCTCCACAAAAAAGGAACGAGTTGACAAGGAAAACATTTCCATACAAAGCGTCAGTAGTCTGCCTGTTGCATTAGCAACACAGTGCCAACTCGGCTTCACTTCCACGCACCTCACAGTGACTCGCCAGAGAAAATGCATGTAACACACGCGTGGACAAACGTGACTCTAGCTAATAACAATACTTGTCCCCGCCGTTTTCACGTCCATTGCTCTCCAAGAGAACGAGCGACCGGAATCATTTGGAAATACCAAAAGCATACAACCGTGGTAACTTGACTCTGACCAATGCGTTAACATGCTTCGCATGAGTTCATGTTCATGCCTCTCCAAATGAACTGGCGAGCAGAATCGTTTGGAACACAAAGAACCACGAAACGTGACTCTCTCTAATAACAAACAGTGCCTCCCTGGAACGCACCACCGCGACTCTCCATAAAAAAGGAAGGAAAACATTTCCATACACAACGTCAGTAGTGTGCCTGTTGCATTAGCAACACAGTGCCAACTCGGCTTCACTTCTACGCACCTCACAGTGACTCGCCAGAGAAAATGCATGTAACACCCGCGTGGACAAATGTGACTCTGGCTAATAACAATACTTGCCTCCGCCGTTTTCACGTCCATTCCTCTCCAAGAGAACGAGTGAGCGGAATCATTTGGAAATACTAAAAGCATACAACCGTGATAACTTGACTCTGACCAATGCATTAACATGGTTCCCATGAGTTCATGTACATGCCTCTCCAAATGAACTGGCGAGCGGAATCGTTTGGAACACAAAGAACCATGAAACGTGACTCTCTCTAATAACAAACAGTGCCTCCTTGGAACACACCACCGCGACTCTCCACAAAAAAAGAATGAGTTGACAAGGAAAACATTTCCATACACAGCGTCAGGAGTGTGCCTGTTGCATTGGAAACACAGTGCCAACTCGGCTTCACTTCCACGCACCTCAAAGTGACTCGCCAGAGAAAATGCATGTAACACACGCGTGGACAAACGTGACTCTGGCTAATAACAATACTTGCCCCCGCCATTTTCACGTCCATTCCTCTCCAAGAGAACGAGCGAGCGGAATCATTTGGAAATACCAAAAGCATACAACCGTGGTAACTTGACTCTGACCAATGCGTTAACATGCTTCCCATGAGTTCATGTCCATGCCTGTCCAAATGAACTGGCGAGCGGAATCGTTTGGAACACAAAGAACCATGAACGTAACTCTGAGTAACGCCAAGCCATGCCCCTGTGGATCACACAAAAACACTGAAATGAAAAAAATGCTAACATCCCACCGACTAACAGTTAAGATGGCAAGCAAAAAACAAGCTCATGGAAGTACACAGAAAGTTTCACCAATCTTGATGTCCAAATGGACGGTCGAAGATTCGAGACGCTTCGCCATTTCCATAGGAGGGTGAGCACTGGTGGCCTCACTTCCATGCGCCTCATCGTGGAACGTCATAGAAAATGTCTGTAACACGCGCAGGCACGAACTTGACTCTGGGTAACACCAAACCATGCCCACGTGGATGTCACCACAATAAAATAAAAAAACGCTCCCGCAGTTGAGCAAGCAAGGAAAAAAACAAGCCCATCGAAGCCCACAGAAAGTTACACCAATCTTGATGTGAAACGGGACGGTCGAAGATTCGCGACGGTTCGACCATTTCCCTCTCTCCCTCCACTCATTTCTTCCTTTTGCTTTCGCACCGAAAATCTCGAACACTTCACCAGTTCCCCTCTCTCGAACACCCTCCTCTCTCCTTCTGCCCGCATTGTCCAATCCAGCAGACCAACCAAAAATCCAAATCGCGTTCGCCTCACCCACCAGCCGCCATCCACTTCGAGATACAGACAGTCGGTGGGTGCTCGCGAAAGCATCAAAAACCTCTCCCGGCGGCAGCGGCAACTGACGGCGACGACCCCTGCTCGCAGCGGAGGTACCAACAGAGAGCAAGGAGAAAAAGCAGCCGATGGATGCGACGAATCCCTCACAAGCAATCGAAGGTAAAAAAATATTAATCCATTACATTCCATTACCACAGTTCGATCAAAGCGATTTTCCCCCTTTTTGACGGACATGAACCCTAACCGCCACACAAAACCGCGTTTCCAAAAAGTATGTTTAGACTTTTCTAGCAAAATTGAAATAAGGTAGACACGCGTGCAATAGGATGCTACCACTATCCGCCACAGAAATCTGCTCGCAAGATATTTGCCTAAAACGTATTGTGCATGCAAGAACTATCTAGGGCACCGCTCTAGATTCAAACCATGAGAGCATCCTTAAATTCAAAACCTGCTTACAGGAGATTCTATATATCCATTGATTGTATCTGTTTCAAATTATGTGCCTCTCTCATATCAACATCCGTGCTCCAATAATAGATCTAGCTGTGTGCTTATAGCGTGAAACAATCTGTGCCTCTCCGACAGTGCCGTTTTTTGTCCACGGGATGCATCTCCTCTTTTTGCTGTGAAATTAAATTTTGCTTCTACTGCTGCTAACGCCTGGGCATTTTTACGCAGCAAGGAATGGTAATAAGGAAAACAGGGTACCTGCAGAACAGCCTGCCGTGCAGCAAGGTACTATAAAAGGCTCACACAAACCATATAACTAAAACTATGTAGCAGCAGCAGTAAGTTAACCACTTACGTCCACACAATCTTGGGAAATTACACTTCGATGAAATTTTTCACACACTATGCGTATCATTATTCATTCGAGAACATTTTATCGTACCCTCTAAACCTTACAATTATATTTAGAGAATATCATTTGTAGTGTTTTTCCCTATAAAAAAGACTTCCCCTCACTGATATGGACTTGACAGCAGCCATACTGCTCACACCTGACCCTAATTTCCATCACTGATTGGCCAAACCAAGAGTTAGGAGGAAGACTCGATATAACAAGAAAACAATGGATTGATCGCCTTTTTAGCTCAGGAAATGAAAGAAAAGGGCTATCTTATGAATCTATGTAGATTAAGTTTCAGATTCTTTTTGTGCAGTCGTGGAAGACATGGTTTTAAAACTATATCCCATTTATTTCGATTTTGCTATGTAATCCTTTTGTTACATAATCATCGTGCAGGTGACGGATGTGCAGGAGGAGATATTGAAACGATTTTGTCTGAACTTAATAGTGCATATCCAGAAAAACCACTCATCTCTCCTGACCCGTCAGAAAAAAGAACGAAGCAGAACATGGACAACGAAGCACCTGAGCAAGTGCCAGCACCAACTTCGAGCAGGGAGCTACAAAAAGAGAGGCCATCAGAAACGAAGACTGCCGTTCCTCCTAGAACAAAAAGACAAAAGATAAAGGACAAAACTCAACTCATCAGCGACAGTGCTACCTTGTAGCAGCAGCAGCCAAGACCTCTAATGCTGCTCCCGCCAGCAGTTACAGGGGTCAAGAATGAACTAACTAAAACCAAGAAGAAAAACAAAAGACAACGGTTGGAAGAAGACGAGGATGATGCCAACAAAGAGTCAGAGTGTGATGCTGCCGATGACGAAGATGGCACAAAACATGATGATGATCTCATTCATGCAGAGGGTGATGACGCCGCAGGGGACAACGGTGGCGCCGCAGAGGACAGCAACAATGATGTAAAACACATTTTCTCTACAGATTTTTCCTACCGCTTTTCACCCATGAAAACCAAACCATCCTCTATAACAAAACACTCTTTTTCTACACAGGGAAAACCAAGATAGAAGCGGACAAAGAGGATAAAGACAAGTGGAAAAGAATTGGCAGCAAGAACGGATGATGAACATGAGGCAACAACAACTAAGGACAAATACGAAATCAAGGCAGGAGCAGCATTTGATTAGGTCAATAGAGCATGGAACTTACTAGAAGAACGTCACCGGCAAGATGTTAGGACGGCCGGGTTTGGAAGCATAGAGGAATGCCAAATAAAGAGCTCCATCTGCAAACCGCTTGCAGCACACATCTCCGACAACCTGGACACAGAAAGAATGACAATAACATTCGGTGATGCTGATCAGCTGAAAGAAATCAAGATTACCAAGGAAGCTATACACAAGGTGTTTGGATACCCAAACGGCACGGAAAAGTCAGCACCAAGGCCAGAGAAGAGCCCAACTTCAATGAAAGAACTGATCACAGAACTTGGCCTCAAGAAAATGGATTTCCATCACGACGATCTGTTTAAAGAACTACAAAAATTGGTGAAAGTAGATGACGAACAATCAAACAGGAAATCAGTTAAAATGTTTTTCCTTAGTTTTTCCACAACGTTGTCTGTGGAACAACCTCCCTACCTTCAGCAAACAAGCCATTATGGTCAAGGACTTGGACTATCCAGAAATGGCAAAGATGGATTTCTGCGAGGTAATCGTCGAAAGTATTAAGGAAGGAGCCAAGATATGGCAGAAGCACAGGTTGTTGCCTCAGGAAGAAAAGAACAAAAAGCATCTCAATGGTTTAGCACAGGGACCAGTAATAATGTACCTCGACTCCCTGCTGCTGCCGACCGACACAATAGAAATGCGCAAGATTGCAAAGACAATGGACAAGACATCATTACCGTGAGCAAACCACCTAAAAGAGAGTGACCTAAAGAAAATAGCTAGAGCAGACATGAAAAGGGACGAAAAAGCACAACCAGAGGACTATGAATTTGGCAAGATAAAGGTATAGCCCTATTGAATATATATGCATTATCCCTTATAAAAACGGTTTCCAGTCTAACCAATTCCATTCTGCCGAAACAATGCAGACATGGAAAGGAACAGCAGAGAGGATCTTCTATGCCAGCACAGCAACACATTCGTATTCAATACAGATGATACCAGCACAACAACAGGAGCACCAGCAGACGACCAAGCTACTACCACCTCCAACCAAGCGCCAGGACGAAGCACATGTCAGCACGAGTGGAAGCAAGGAACCAGTCACAGGCACCAGCACAGGATCATATGAAATATTCAGAAGGATAGAAGAAACGTTGAAACAAGTACTCGACGAAACAAAACAGATACCGGGAATAAAAACCAGGGCTGGACACCAATGCAGCGAACAAGAGGAGGAATTAGATGAAAACATGAAGAACTCAGTGGTGCAACAAACAACGGCCCTGGTTGATTCTCTCGAACAACTTAGAAAATTTCAGGACATTGTTTGCAGAGTGAGCTTACCAGAAGGGACGACGCTGAAGTTGCAGGATGGAGCAGACGCAGGAGCCACAGCTGCACTTGTACATGGCAACCACACGAAAAAAGTCGCAGCCACAGCAGAACCAGGAGCGCGGAGAAAAAGGAAGAAGGAAGAACAAGACCAACAAAACAAACATGAAAGGAAGAAAAGAATAACAAAATCAAGAACACAGACCTCGAGAATTAGCCAGAGGGAGACAAAAGAACATAACAAGGTGCAAAAAGAGCAAAGCAAGGAGCACGTATCAACCAATACAGCAAGTGCCGAAGGACAGCAAGAACAAGGTAGAAAAGTAGCTGCAGAAGCAGAGAATCAAGATGAGAAACAGGTAAATGAGAAAAAATACATCATCCATGTGACTCGAAAGCGATGCTTTCAAACTTGAACTTAAAAAATTTGTCTTCGATTCTGTCAGGGACACGGCAAGAGAACGCCACCGAAACATAAAGGCCAACAGCAGCATGTCGTCAAGAACACCGAGCAAGAGGATGGAAGCAATAGATCAAGGAACCCAACAACAGATGATGCTCCCTCAAGAGCGTCTACAGGAGCAGTACAAGAGACGAACAGGATCGGAGGCAGCAAAGACGTGAGTATAAAAAATCAGTCTCTTCTTTCTAAAAAGTCTCTTCTCTCTAAACTAGAAACGGTCTTGAGTTAACTGACAAATCTGCAACAAAATATACACTCAGTCGAACAAGTATCATATCAACGCTCCCGCAGACGAGGCACGGGCTGATCTAGCATCGACCGTTAACAACACGGCACAAAAACAAGAAGAAAACAACAAAGAAGAGGTAAAACTTCCAAACCCACTTTGCCCGAATACCGTCAACTCATATTGTTTCATCTATCAGGTATTACAAGCACAGCAAAGTGAAGAGGATGCCCATGCAAAACAGAAAGTAGATATAGAAGAGCTCTTCAGCACAAGAGCATTTCAGATGACCGATACAAGGGAGAAAGCCTCAGACACTGCACCTAGTGACACACCCAAGGCTGGTATACAAAGCAAAGAAAAAGTGGACGCACAAACAGATATCCCAACCACCGGCGCAAAGGTAAAATTCAACAAGAACCATTTTTCCAAAATTTATAAGAAATGTACTGCCCAGCACAACCTGTCACAGTAATACAAGAATTACAAGCAATGAATCATGCTTTTCCTTTTTCATGAAACGCAGGAAACAAACGAGGACGGTCATGCCGAAGAACAGCAAGGAGTACAAACAGAACAAACCAAAAAACAAGGGCAAATGGCGACTAAAATGGTACCCAGTACGCCGACCAAAGAGCAGTCTTCACGTGACAAACACAACCGAGAAGACATGCCACCAGCATCGAAGACCAACGAGGTAAAGCTACACGCACCTGCTCCTACAACGTTAAAACAAAAAAGTTATGCATGCACAGATGGAGTCCAAACTTTATTTACATTTTTTGATTGAACAGAAGAAAGAAACAAATGAAGCAGAAGATGTGCCTCAAGAAGCGATAGAAAGTGCTGCTACCGCTCGACAATGTACAAAAACTCCAGAAGACAGAGAAGAAGTGACAGGAACAGCAAAAGAGAGATTGAATGTAGAGGTCAAGCTACAAAACCTCTTTCTATAGCATATAAAAAATGCACCCACCAGAAAGAAACACAGACACATTTTAATTACTTTTTTGCGTTCCTACAGATGCAAGAAACAGAGGAGAGCACCAATATTCAAGACCAACAAACACAACAACACAAGGGAATGGAACAAGCAGAAGATGTTCTTCCAACAACGGACAGCGTAACCGCCGTAGACCAAGCCAGAAAACCTTCGCTGTCCGAGAAAGAAATAACAGGGATGCCAATGTCGACGCAAAAGACTGAAAAGGTGAAGTGAGATAACCTGCTTTTAAGGAAATTAGATATTTGAGTGAACAAAGACACAAATGCAATCTCATTTACCTACCTCTATGTCTCAACAGCCCCAAGACAAAAACGACGACACCACGGATGAACAAAACGAAAAAGATCCAGAGGAGCTCCAAAAACCTCCACTCAAAGAAGAAAAGCTCGAAGAGGCAGCACCGGCAGAAACGACTGAAAAGGTGAAGCTGCAAAAAAACGTTCAAAGACACACTAAACATTTGAGTATTTTTCTTAGGGAATGGACACTAAACTACAATGAAAATAACGAGCATATTTAATTATTTTTTAACCATGCTTTTGCACGATAACGCAGAAACCTCAACAAGGCACGCATGCAGACACAAGCAAAGAAGCAAAGGGCCACGGTGCATTGGAAGATCATGCAGCAAACATTCCAGAGAGAAAGTCAGACAACAACAAGAAAAAGGCCGCACCATCAGACTAGAAACATTGTGTTGTAAAAGATGTTGCCGCCACAAACACGGCGGTAAGCCAGGACGACACTCAAACAGAACGTGAACCATTGATCATACAAAACCTGGCCATCAAAGAAGGCACAAAAGATGAAGGGACTGAACGCCGGTACAACAACGTCATGACAGCGAATAAGGACAAAGGGTAAGTTCATGTTACCACCAACGAATTATATTCTTCCAATGATTTTCTCCCTTAAACATTTTACATGTATACCTGTAAATATATAAATATATATATATGTTGCAGGCACGAGATTTTTATAAATACAAAGACATCAACAGTAACGGTGAGCCTCATGGCAGAAAGCTTCAAGTCTGGAAAGGCAGTGCGCAGCGAAACCATGGCAGTCATGCTACAGATGTTGAAAAAGCAATTCAGGGGCACAAAGAGAAAGATTCTATCAACATACAACACCGTAAGTAAACCTCAAGTTTCAACAATGAATATCACTCTATCGATCAATCAACCTTTCTGTGCAATTGAATTTACAAATCTCTTTTACGCACATGTGGCAAAAAAAAAGCAGGCATCAATACACATGGCCAACCACGAAGATCCATTGGAGTTCAAAAATAAAGACGAAGCACACGTCAGAGACAAGACAATGCCTAAAAGGCTTAAAAGATTCCTTGATCTGGAAGAAGGAGAGCAACTACAAGATTTTTACATAGTAAGCACATCTCATGTTACAGATACGAAATACAATCTCGGCACTACAATTCCGTCTAACGATCAACAAATCATGACTAAATCTAAGAAGGATCCCTTATTTATTTATTTTGCATTTTGCAGTTCTTTCTACCAGTTTGCACAGGCGGGCCTGTTCGAGAAGGAGTTGTGGGCCACTACTTCGTTGTTACAATAAACATGAAAAAAGAGCGCTTTGAACTCCTTGACTCTTTACCAGATGAATATCAAGGCACAATGGATTACTTCAACACAGTAACAAGCAGAGTAAAGAGGATATGGAAGCAAGTAAGCAAATTGCTCCAGCTGTCTCCAAGTAGTATTGACCATTTCGAAAAGGTCAAAATGCAGGTGCCACTTCAGGGAGGAACGTAAGCACTACAAACCTTTCTCCTTTTCCTTACTCACTATAACAATTAAATTATTAATGCAATCCATAAAAAACATAGGACGTTAGGACAACTTCACCTAAACTGCCCAACCATCTTTGGACAACGACAATAACCGATCATCCTTCTACCTGCAGACTCGACTGTGCGTTCTATATGTTCATGAACGCAAAGCACTACACCGACGGTGGAGAAACAGTGTACCTAACAGAAGAACAAGTCCCGGAGTTGAGGAAGAAAATTCTCTATCAAATAATCAGCCAATACAGAGATACGGCCGCACTGTCATTAATCAACTACACCAAAGGTTTCTTTTTCTGAAGACAACAAAGTAAAATTCTACTTATATAATTTTCAGAGACACACCAATAATTTTTTATTTTTTATTTTAACAGATATGCTGAACTCTGAGGTCAATATGGAAGAAGTGAAATGCAACGAATACATTGTGACATAATTCAAGAAGAGATTCCTCCAACTCCCGAGCACATTGGGACGAGCGCTCAAGAGATACAAGTTATTGACATTAATGACACAAGCAGCGATGAGGAGAAAGAAGATTATCATGTGAGCAGCAAGGATACCACCAAAGCATCTGAAGAAGCACTCCGGAAGAACAAGCCCAGACAGATGCTGGTTTACAGAGGGAACAACACGCGCAGCCAGACACTGATTTACAAAAGGAAGACGAACAGAAAGATCCACCGATAGAACCAGACAGATCACCCCCAGATAAAAAGACAGAAGACATAACAGGCTCTACTTTAGAAGGTGATAACAGGACAAAGAGCGTACCAACTAGCCAACAAGAGCTTTCCAAACAGAACAAGAACCCTGTTGACGAAGATCGCAAACCAGGAACATCACCCGAGGTGAAACATGCACAAGAAGAAAAGAAGCAGAAAGAGAAGGATTTAACAGAAAAGATACTTGAACAGAGAAAACGCGATGCTGCAATCTCAGTAGAACCGAGCATCAAAAACAACAGCACACAAAAGGAATCACCAACACCTAGGCAGCCTAACGAGCAGCCGCAGTTAGGTCACGATAAGAAAAAGGCAAGGCTTCTTGCAAGAGTACAAACAAGATCCCCAAAACCCTCAACGATTCAATCATCAGAGATCAGCTCAGCAAACATAATCTCAATTAAGAGGCCATTCAAACGACCAAGCAAGGAACCTGGGAAAGTCAAGGTTGCATCACTTGTTCTAGGAGATTTCATTTAGAGAGAAAAGGCCATACAACTCTATAGATATCTGATGAGCCGACAAGGACAGAGAGAATGCGCAGGGTAAGCAGATTCTCCTAGTTCCACGGAAACAATTACAGAGAGCTACAGATTCTCTAACATCCAACTAACAATTCACTCACCTACTTCCAAACCCTCCTTGCAGACAAGTGCTATATAAATATAAAAGCTCAAACCGAGAAGACTGCATTTCAGCAAAATCCTTCATGGAACAAGCAGGAAAAGAAGAAACACAGATGGAGGGCTCCATGCTAAACGCGTTACTGGAGGAATGGAAAGAACAAGAACAATTCAACCCAGACGACACAACTGTACTCAGGTTTCGCAAATGTATACATACCTCACCCACAAAAACAGCACCGCCATTACTACGATAGAATATTTAACTAAAATCACACACTCTCTTTCTTGAAGCTGGTGCTCGATCTCAATTATGATAACCGAGAGCTATCAGAATTCAACGAGGACGAAGCACAAAAAGATTTGAACTCCTCGTGGGAGGTAAAGACATCCTCCATTCGAAGATGGTAAGTTCAGTATTATTACTTAGCACATGACCTATTCTCTTTGAGCTTCAATGATAAAATGAAATTCAATTTTTACATCAACAATGATCTCCTCTCTCAACGTAGATCATGATACCTCATCACACAAACAACCACTACACGCTCTATGTACTGAACAAGTACAGAGATAGGATCGACATCCTTGACTCACTGAACTATGTAAACTACGCCGATTTGTCTTGGAGTCAACACCACGTGCATCAAGAAGAACTGGTACGTACTTTTTATACATTGATTTCCTCTTTTCCTCATGATAGTATGATACTCTTACTTTCCTCAATGCCGCACCCAAACAACAAAACCATAATGCAATAACACAAGCACCACGGACTAAAACACAAGAACGAACCAGACTGGGAAAGGATAGCAGAAAGGCCTCACAGGGTCTGCACACCAAAGCAAGAAGGAACACAATGCGGTCACTTCACAGCCCAATTTGCGAAATACTATAATGGAAAGAACTGGTCAAGGACAGAGAGGGTTTTCATGTAAGTTACCACTACATACACGTCAAATAACTTGATTTCTTTATTACCGTAATTAGTTTATTAACAATTGTGAACAACATGTAACTATAAACCATACATTTTCACATGCCTGCAGCCCAGCAAGGTCGATGCCGAATGGAAACCGGAGTACGTATACACACTCATATTCGGTAAAACCAACCAAATAAAGGACCATCAACTTCCTGGAAAACTCAAAGATTACAAACCAGAGACTACAAACCTTTTTTCACCCATGAAAGGTAATATAACTATTTTCATTTTTACCATCAGTCAACATTACTAGAGCTTCAAATATTTCTTTTAGAAACAACAGCCATAATTTTTTATCTGCTTTGACAGAGCGAGACAAAAAAACCGGCATCAATCGAAGAGCAGCAAGAAATACGCGCAACACCGGCATTCGTTTCTACACGTGGATAAGGCAAACGAGCTCTACAACATAGTCATGAGTGACACATGGCAGGATGAATGCAAAAGGTAACTTGGTTCCTTTTACACCTCAAATTAGTTAAAGTTAGGCAGCAATCACACAAATCAGAAAGGAAACTGGAAAGAACCTTAAATTCCTGTTTATCAGCTTACTTAGTTAATGACTTTCTCAACAAAAAATTCTTCTACTGCCCTGTATGTAAGCAGAAAAGTAGTATTCTCGAGAGATCAACCACAGAGCAAAAGCACAACTCTTACTGGATCAAAGCTAAAGGAAATATTTGGGCTTGCAAACAAGAAAAAACGTCAAGGAATGGAAAAGAAGGTGCTCGATGAGTTAGCAGAAGCATGGGAAAGCAGCAGCCAAACTATACACAAAAGACATAGACTATTATTAGGCCCAAGCTTTGCAGAGGTAAATTTCAAAAAAAATCACAGTGATCATATAAACTCATCTTTTTCGAACTATTGTTTAATCTCTTGGTACCGATCTATTTTTTCTAACTCGTTTTTATCGTTTTTTATTTGTTGCCTGCAGCACATTCTGGGTTTAAAGGATAAAAGAAAATCTATGAAGAACTTCATAGATGATTTCACATGAGAAAAGGATGTCCTGGTTCCTTTGTTCCTTAAGAAATGTCAATCAGAGAAGCTCAAAACAGCACAAATGGTAATAGCGTTTTCCATACAACAAAATAAAAATAAGCATATCAAACAGAATACTATATTCTAAACTCTCCTCTAACAATAAAACTTTTGTGCCACAGGTATTCATGCCATTTGAAAAGGAAGACCAATACACACTATTGGTGCTCGACAGATATAGAAGGAAGCTTCAAATCATCGAACCTGAAGAAACCTCTCTTGAAGAATTGAAGAAGCAAGAATACCTGAAAAATCAACATGATCGACACGTGCATGATGGCAAACTAATTAAGCAGATTGCTAACATGGAAAACAACGAAGCCATCAAAGAAAAGGAGCATAACAAATACCACAACCATAAAGACAAATTGGTAAGAATTGTAAATAACGCCATCTTTCAGTTTTACAAATTACACTACATGTCTCTCTAAAACAAAAACAAAATGCAATTCCCAGGTTCCCAGGTTTAAAGAAGTATACGAAATATTACTGGGTGAAAAATTTGAAAAGGAAAAGACTAGATGGGATGTTGAATTTTTACAGGGCGTTCCAAAGGTGAACAAAGGTGAAACCCCGTTTGCTGTTCTAAGGTTCGCGCATCTCTTTGATGGCAACCACTTCTTCGAAGAGATAGATAATTTCGACGTAAGTTTTCGCTTAAAACTCGAAATAAATCTGCTAGATATCATACAACTGCATGACCTAATACTGATGTGGTTTTTCTCCTTTTATCACTGAACTTTTTATAGGATGGCACTAAACAATGGAAAGCACAACAACTGTGCAAGCTACTATTTAGCGATCAGAATACAATCGAACCCAGCGAAATGGGCGATGAGATTAGAAAGATCTACGACGACATCACGGAATAAAAAGTTATTGATAAGCGAACGAGCCTAGCTCCATCGAAACATTAGAAGACGGTTTAACCGCACAAAATACTGTAATAATGATGCAACAGACTATTTTTATTGATGTAGTTCCTTGATTCTTCAGTAACCAAGCATTCGAACACAAGCTGGTGCCCCTAGACACTTCACAACTATCAATTCAAGCGGTTGATGACCATGCCCCATAAAGCCCCAAGTCCATCCCTAGACATATGTGCGTCACGTCGACACGCCGTGACTCTACATACTACTCACGCGTGACCGCCGGTGACTTTGATGTTTCACAAACATTCCCCCTTTCTGAAACCGTGTGCTGCCGAATGCCACCAACCAACAGCATGAGTCTGGCGTGAGTACAAACGTGACTCTCTAAATGAGTATTCAAACAAATGCATGTGGTGCCACCCACTCGCGTTGTTAGAGACCTCACACCTGTGCATCCACAATGGTGCCTTCCTACCTCAGTATTAGCAAGCAAGCCTCTTTGACCACACCACCATGTATCCAGAGGGTTAAGGGCCAACGATGCATCTCAAAGTCCCACACCACTCCATGCCCATAATGCCAGACACGCGTGACTCTCTAGAGGCTTCAGAACCGTGACTCCCTAACTGCGTATTCGGAAGCATGCCTCTGGTATCACACTTTTGAACATCCACAGGATTGATAGCTGTTCGCAACAACAAAAACCCCACTTCCGTGTCTCTTGGGTCTTCACCTCCGTGCCTTCCGTAACTGCATCCACGTGCCTAACGTGTCACGCCCCGCGACTCTTACATGGTCACGGTACCACGCCCATGTCTCTTCACAAACGTCACAACAGTGCATCTCTAACCGAGCATTCCAACACATGCCTCTGAGACCACACTATTGTGCACCCACAACGTTGATACCCGTGCATCGAGAAGTCGCAATCTCGTGCCTTGCGTACCTGGATCCAGGTGCCTCTCTCACATGACACTTGCCATGACTCTTACATGCCCCATGATGTCGCACAACCTTGACTCTGCACACTTCCAAATCGTGACCCTGGAACTATGTATTCGGAGCTCAACTCTGCTACTCCATCCACGTGCCTCCGGCCCCTGTAGTAACACACGCCGGTGACTCTAGAGACTGCAAACCTGTGCCTCACTAACTGCGTATTCCGACCCATACCACTCCTGCCACTCCTCAAGAAGCTGCGCTTGTGTGCACAACTAAACTGTACTCAGCGCAAAAAGACTGCTTTGCATTTTGTTGTTCTTAGAGTAAAAAGCAACATTACTACTTCAAAATCACATGATTGCTGAATAAACATAGTACTTAGCAAGCTAAATAACTTTCTCAATCACATAAAAAAACTACAACTTAACATAAGGAAACTTGTTTAACCTGATACAGATGACATTAGAAACTGCTTCGTGCTAACAGAAGTAAACTACGAACCTGATACAATAGAAAGGACAAGCATAAACACAAGCAACTCCACGACCAGTTTTCTATGTTTTCGTCATCACTAGTATCCGTAGTAAGGATCGTCATAATTCTTCTCTACCTCTTTTGCACTCTCCAGACCTTCTCTGATGTTTTCAATTCTCTTCCACGACTCGTAGGTGGCGTACGCATCTATGGCTGCATACTCAATGAGGTAATTTGGCAGTGGGCTGATCCCCCACAGTTTATGGTCTTCAAGCCTATCAATCTTATCCTTCATCTGTTTGTAGAATGGGTGG
Source organism: Triticum aestivum (assembly GCF_018294505.1). NCBI lineage: Eukaryota > Viridiplantae > Streptophyta > Magnoliopsida > Poales > Poaceae > Triticum > Triticum aestivum. The sequence continues at coordinate 490,788,542 of NC_057805.1, read as the reverse complement.
ATCACGCTCCCTGCAACATCAGCCAAAGAGTGGTACCGCTTTCTTCCCTTGAAAGGAACTCTCCATTTGTGCTGGATGTCGATGTACTTGTCAGGGTTGATCTCCAAACCAGAACTTCGCAGCATCTCTTTGCCACCTTCAATACTGAAGCCGACAAAGGTGTAGAACCTGTCCTCCTTCAGGAACGGGCGCAGGCTCTTGGGCCTGCAGGGGGATGACACATTTAAGGTGGATCCATCAAGTATCGATCAAGTACATGCTTATATGGTACGTATAATTCAGGGACGAAAAAATTTCAGAAACTGCTACGCAGAGTTCAGAAATAAAATACAAGCACAGCATGTTATTTTTATTTTTGGTATTTACACTTGAATCAATTACCTAGCTACTTCTTAGCCACGTTAACACATCAATTCAAGAAACTGAACTACACTAGAACATGAAATATAGAAATTACACTAGAACAGAAAGTACACTAGAACATCAAGTTCAGAAAATAATCTCGTACATCAAATCCATAAATTAATCTAGTGCATCAAATACATAAACTGGTCTGGTTCAGAAACTTCACTGATACATCAAGTCAATAAACCAATTTAATCAAATTTCAGGGTGAAAAGCTAATTAAACAGAAGCATGGAGAGGTTGAAACTGTAGGATGGTTCACCATTTTGTTGCCGCGGTGATGTGATATACCAAACAGAGTTCCTCCACGCATAACTATAGAACCGCTGCCCTCTGCGGAGGTTCGTCCTCCCTGGTATACTCGACATCAACGCCGATGTACTGAGGGTACGAGCCGCAAACCCTCTTCAGGATCCTGCTGATCATCTTGTCGGCTTCCTCGGGATTGCTGGTGCATACGACATCCAGCTTTCCCTTGCCGTGGATGTCAACCTCCTTGAGGTGCACTTTGTAGTCGTGCTTCTGACCGGGGACCTGAACGTCGTCGACCTCGGTGCTCTGGTCGGACATCTCGCCACGAGGACGCTTGGCAGATGGTTCCTCCGCCATTATCCTCCTCCAGGGATGGCCGCCTTGACACAGAGATTGTGAGGAGATGCTAGTTGAGATGGAACGGCAATAGTGTTTTCGGGATTGAGCGGCTATGGAAGCGTAGTTGCCCTTTGTGCCAAGGTCTGGGTCGTGGAGAAGGCGGTTGGACGCGGCCTCGTCGTGGTAGTGAGGGCGGAAGACATGCGCTCGTTGTTGCTGTGCGTCTAGGCAACCACCGAGTGGCAGTGCTCGCGGTTGCCGGGAAAAAGCAACCGTCAACTCGTCCGATTAAGCATGTAACAAATGCTATTGCTCCCACCTTTTCCCGACGCACGCCGCTACTACCACACGACCAATGCTGCACAAACTTCACACATGTGGACCCACAACCGATACTCTCTGAGTACTATTCGCACCGATGCCTCTACTACCAAACTTCTCGACGCATCACTCTCATGTGCCCGTGGTGACACATGCTCGTAACTCTAAAGACTTCACAACCGTGACTCTCTGAGTAAGTCTTCAGATGCATGCCCCTGCCACCACACATTTGTGCATCCACAGAGTTGATACCAGTGCCTCTATAATTCGAACGTCGGTACCTGTAGAGCCTGGTGTTCCGTGCCTCACACGTCTATTAAGATGCTATAGCGAACAAAAAAAAGCCAGGCGACACGAATCTTGATACTAAAATCAGACCGTCGAAGATTACAGACGGTTCCATCATTTCCATCTCTCCCACCTCCACTACTCTCTTCCTTCCTCTCTTCCACAGCAAAATCTCGAAACATTCCACACTCACACAAGGTCTCCTCCTAGGTTCAGTACACGGGCCCAAATTCCAAGTAGAGTTCCCCTCGCAAAACAACCGCCACCACGCTTCGCCAACCACCCTCCCACTTCGAGATACACAACGTCAAACGGTGCGGCCCAACAACACAAAGTACCCACCCGACGGCAACGAAGCAAGGACTTCAACACCGCCGGCGGAGATCACAACAAAAAAAGATGAACAGATAGAATAGACCGATGGAAGCGAGAAGCCGAACACAAGCAATCGAATGTAAATAACAATCTATCCCATTGCATTCCCCGAGGTAGATCGTAGTGATTTGTCCATTTCCAGGGACAACAACCCCAGCCACCACAAAAAGCCGAGTTTTGCACTATCCAAAATCAACTTGTCTAAAAAATTGAAGTACTGTACACACGACATTTAATAGAAACGCTACTGCTACCCGCTACGGAATTTTCACCACACGATATGTGCTTAAAAGTACTACACCTGCCACATCACTAACTATAATACCTCAAACGATTCAAATACTGCGAACGTCCTGAGAGCTCAAACTTGGTAATTACACCAGATTTTTTATGCCCGTTGTCCCTTGATTGATTGTAACTATTTTCAAGTTAAGTGCCTCATGTCCGTCAGTGCAGTGTTTTTACTTCAGTGCCTCCTGTACCAGAATTCGTGCCTCCTGTACATTCAAAGCCCTGCCTCATGTGCGTACACCCACATGCCTCACGTGTCACTCGCCCAGACTCTTACGTGCCCCGTAATGCCACACCTCACATGACTTCACGAACGTGGTTCTGTAACCGAGTAGTCGGACCCATGCCTCTGCCGCCACACGTTTGTGCATCCAGAGAGTGCACACCCGTGACTTGAGAAAACACAAGTACGTGCCTATTGTGGATTCACCTTTTCTGCCTTCCATGCCTGAACCAACGTGCCTCACGTAACATGTGCCGTGACTCTTACATGGTCCCAGTGCCATGCCCGCGTCGCTCCTGAAACTTCACAACCATGCCTTTTAACCGAGCATTCTAACACATGCCTCTCCCAACGCACTATTGTACTACATCCACAGGGTTGATACCCATGCCTCAAGAAGCAGCATGTCCGTGCCTGGGTTGGCTTCATTTCCGTGCCTCCGCTGCTTACATCCACGCGCCACACGCGACACTGGCCTCCTGTGCCTGCATCTACGTGCCTGTAGAACCTGCACTTCCATGCCTCGTGTGCCTGCAACCACATGCCTGTAGAGAGGCTCCACTTCAGCACTACCACGTGACTTCACAAACGTGGTGCCTTCATTTCTGTGGCTACACGTACCTGCACCCACGTGCCTCACATGTCACTCACCCAGACTCTTACGTGCCCCGTAATGCCACACCTCACGTGACTTCACGAACGTGGTTATGTAACCGAGTAGTTGGACCCATGCCTCTGCCGCCAAACGTTTGTGCATCCAGAGAGTGCACACCCGTGACTTCAGAAAACACACGTACGTGCCTGTTGTGGATTCACCTTTTCTGCCTTCCGTGCCTGAACCAACGTGCCTCATGCTACCTAACGTAACATGCGCCGTGACTCTTACATGGTCCCAGTGCCACGCCCGCGTCGCTCCTGAAACTTCACAACCATGCCTCTTTAACCGAGCATTCTAACACATGCCTCTCCCAATGCACTCTTGTACTACATCCACAGGGTTGATACCCGTGCCTCGAGAAGCAGCATGTCCGTGCCTGTGATAGCTGCATTTCCGTGCCTCCGGTGCTTACATCAACGTGCCCCACGCGACACTGGCCTCCTGTGCCTGCGTCAACGTGCCTGTAGAACCTGCACTTCCGTGCCTCGTGTGCCTGCATCCACATGCCTGTAGAGAGGCTCCACTTCAGCACTACCACGTGACTTCACAAACGTGGTGCCTTCATTTCTGTGCCCACACGTACCTGCACCCACGTGCCTCACGTGTCACTCGCCCACACTCTTACGTGCCCCGTAATGCCACACCTCACATGACTTCACGAACGAGGTTCTATAACCGAGTAGTCGGACCCATGCCTCTGCCGCCACACGTTTGTGCATCCAGAGAGTGCACACCCGTGACTTGAGAAAACACACGTACGTGCCTGTTGTGGATTCACCTTTTCTGCCTTCCGTGCCTGAACCAACGTGCCTGACGCTGCCTAACGTAACATGCGCCGTGACTCTTACATGGTCCAAGTGCCACGCCCGCGTCGCTCCTGAAACTTCACAACCATGCCTCTTTAACCGAGCATTCTAACACATGCCTCTCCCAAGGCACTCTTGTACTACATCCACAGGGATGATACCCGTGCCTCGAGAAGCAGCATGTCCGTGCCTGTGATAGCTGCATTTCCGTGCCTCCGGTGCTTACATCAACGTGCCCCACGCGACACTGGCCTCCTGTGCCTGCGTCAACGTGCCTGTAGAACCTGCACTTCCGTGCCTCGTGTGCCTGCATCCACATGCCTGTAGAGAGGCTCCACTTCAGCACTACCACGTGACTTCACAAACGTGGTACCTTCATTTCTGTGCCCACACGTACCTGCACCCACGTGCCTCACGTGTCACTCGCCCACACTCTTACGTGCCCCGTAATGCCACACCTCACATGACTTCACGAACGAGGTTCTATAACCGAGTAGTCGGACCCATGCCTCTGCCGCCACACGTTTGTGCATCCAGAGAGTGCACACCCGTGACTTGAGAAAACACACGTACGTGCCTATTGTGGATTCACCTTTTCTGCCTTCCGTGCCTGAACCAACGTGCCCCATGCTGCCTAACGTAACATGCGCCGTGACTCTTACATGGTCCCAGTGCCACGCCCGCTTCGCTCCTGAAACTTCACAACCATGCCTCTTTAACCGAGCATTCTAACACATGCCTCTCCCAACGCACTCTTGTACTACATCCACAGGGTTGATACCCGTGCCTCGAGAAGCAGCATGTCCGTGCCTGTGATAGCTGCATTTCCGTGCCTCCGGTGCTTACATCAACGTGCCCCACGCGACACTGGCCTCCTGTGCCTGCGTCAACGTGCCTGTAGAACCTGCACTTATGTGCCTCGTGTGCCTCCATCCACATGCCTGTAGAGAGGCTCCACTTCAGCACTACCACGTGACTCCACAAACGTGGTGCCTTCATTTCTGTGCCTACACGTACCTGCACCCACGTGCCTCACGTGTCACTCGCCCAGACTCTTACGTGCCCCGTAATGCCACACCTCACATGACTTCACGAACGTGGTTCTGTAACCGAGTAGTCGGACCCATGCCTCTGCCGCCACACGTTTGTGCATCCAAAGAGTGCACACCCGTTACTTGAGAAAATACACGTACGTGCATGTTGTGGATTCACCTTTTCTGCCTTCCGTGCCTGAACCAACGTGCCTCACGCTGCCTAACGTAACATGCGCCGTGAATATTACATGGTCCCAGTGCCACGCCCGTGTCACTCCTGAAACTTCACAACCATGCCTCTTTAACCGAGCATTTCTAACACATGCCTCTCCCAACGCACTCTTGTACTACATCCACAGGGTTGATACCCGTGCCTCGAGAAGCAGCATGTCCGTGCCTGTGATAGCTGCATTTCCGTGCCTCCAGTGCTTACATCAACGTGCCCCACGCGACACTGGCCTCCTGTGCCTGCGTCAACGTGCCTATAGAACCTGCACTTCCATGCCTCGTGTGCCTGCATCCACATGCCTGTAGAGAGGCTCCACTTCAGCACTACCACGTGACTTCACAAACGTGGTGCCTTCATTTCTGTGCCTACACGTACCTGCACCCACGTGCCTCACGTGTCACTCGCCCAGACTCTTACGTGCCCCGTAATGCCACACCTCACGTGACTTCACGAACGTGGTCCTGTAACCGAGTAGTCGGACCCATGCCTCTGCCGCCACACGTTTGTGCATCCAGAGAGTGCACACCCGTGACTTGAGAAAACACACGTACGTGCATGTTGTGGATTCACCTTTACTGCCTTCCGTGCCTGAAGCAACGTGCCTCACGCTGCGTAATGTAACATGCGCCGTGACTCTTACATGGTCCCAGTGCCACGCCCGCGTCGCTCCTGAAACTTCACTACCATGCCTCTTTAACCGAGCATTCTAACACATGCCTCTCCCAACGCACTCTTGTACTACATCCACAGGGTTGATACCCGTGCCTCGAGAAGCAGCATGTCCGTGCCTGTGATAGCTGCATTTCCGTGCCTCCGGTGCTTACATCAACGTGCCCCACGTGACACTGGCCTCCTGTGCCTGCGTCAACGTGCCTGTAGAACCTGCACTTCTGTGCCTCGTGTGCCTGCATCCACATGCCTGTAGAGAGGCTCCACTTCAGCACTACCACGTGACTTCACAAACGTGGTGCCTTCATTTCTGTGCCTACACGTACCTGCACCCACGTGCCTCACGTGTCACTCGCCCACACTCTTACATGCCCCGTAATGCCACACCTCACGTGACTTCATGAACGTGGTTCTGTAACCAAGTAGTTGGACCCATGCCTCTGCCGCCACACGTTTGTGCATCCAGAGAGTGCACACCCGTGACTTGAGAAAACACACGTACGTGCCTGTTGTGGATTCACCTTTTCTGCCTTCCGTGCCTGAACCAACGTGCCTCATGCTGCCTAACGTAACATGCGCCGTGACTCTTACATGGTCCCAGTGCCACGCCCGCGTCGCTCCTGAAACTTCACAACCATGCCTATTTAACAGAGCATTCTAACACATGCCTCTCCCAACGCACTCTTGTACTACATCCATAGGGTTGATACCCGTGCCTCGAGAAGCAGCAGGTCCGTGCCTGTGATAGCTGCATTTCCGTGCCTCCGGTGCTTACATCAACGTGCCTCACGCGACATTGGTATGTCCTGTGGTTCTCTACGTGCCTATAGAACCGACACTTCCGTGCCTCCTGTGCCTGCATCCACGTGCCTGTAGAACCTGCACTTATGTGCCTCCTGTGCCTGCATCCACATGCCTGTAGAGAGGCTCCACTTCAGCACTAACAGTCTCAACACTAAAATAATAATAATACTGTAGCACACAAAAAAACCCAAGCCAAGCATAATGAATCTTGTTGCCCAAACGGACGGTTGAAGATTAGGGACGGTTCGATGGTTTCCATCTCTCCCTCCCTCTTCTACTAGCTTGCTTCCCCTTCCGCAAAGTAAATCTCGAAACCTTCATCACTCCCGCACGCTCTCCTCCTTCCTTCTGCACACAAACACAAACTCGAAATCGAGTTCGCCTCACCAGACAACCACCACCGCGTTCGCCAACCACACTCAAATCCGACATACAAATAGCCACACTCTGCCCGCAACAACACCAATAACCCCGCCGACTGCGGCGACCGACGGCGAGGACTTCAACAGCGGCGGCGGAAATCGCAACAAAAAAGGAGCAAGGACACAATAAGCGGATGGAAGCGAAGAACACCGCACAAGTAACTGAAGGTAATTCTCATTCTATCCCACTCCATTCCACCGGGTAGATCGTAGTGATTTTTCCACCTCCAAGAACAGCAACCCTAGCCACCGCTACCAAGGAGTTTTCTAATAACCTAAATCAATTTTCCTAACAAATTGAACTAGCGCAGATATGAGATTTAATAGAAATGCTACTGCTCTCCGCCCTGGGATTTTCACCATACGATTTGTGCTCAAAGGTAAAAAACCTGAAACATCAGTAACTAGAATACGTCGATAGATCCAAACCCCGCAAGCATCCTGAGAGGCCAAAACTGATAACCGTACGAGATTTTCTACATCCCTTGTCCCGTCAATGTAACCGTTTTTCAAATTAAGTGCCTCTGGTGTGAAATACCGTAAACAAAGAATAGGTGTACCCTGTGCTTCTAGGGTAAAAACAACCCGTGCCTCTCTATCCATGCAAATTTGTTTTCACACCACGCAGGGTTTTTTCCTGTGACACTCGACTCTGCTTCTAACACCTACCCATTTTTTATGCAGCAATGACAAATCCTCACGAAGAAGCTAAAACCCAGCAAAATACTGTCGAAGACCCTGCTGAAGAGCATGCAATCCAGCAAGCTCCTGTCAAAGGTTTGAGCAAAAAGTCTCCACTGTCCATCTACAAAAACTATATTGAGATATTAATAACTTAACTGCTGTCCTTGACAACAATAACTTAACTATGTCTACAAATAAAACTACCTGCCACTTTTTATATATTTCTTTATAGAAAACATTAAAAATGTTCGCACACTATCTTATTTTTAATTCAAAAACAGTTTAACTTACCCAATAAATCTTGAACTATCATTGATGATATTCCTCCCATTATGAAATATCACCTGCAGAGTGCATTTTTGTCTCACAAAATGCTTCACCCTAACTTCACTATGCCAGCTGCACTCATAACCATAATTAATATTTTCTTCCATCCCCTGATCAGCTCAATCGGTAACAATAGTAATAACTTATCTTAACCCAAGAAAAGAAAAGTAAAAATACCCTTTGGGAGTTTCACATTCCTTATGCATAATCATGGAAGATATATATTTTAAATGTGTATCAATTATTTTCGGACAAAAAGAACATCCTTTTTTGTTACCTGGTCATTATACAGGACACGAAGACGGTGATATTCAAAGCGCAGAAACAGGCAGCATCTCTCCTCATTCATCAGAAAAGGACACAGAACAAAACATGAGGAACAAACCACTTGCAGAAGAAATGATAACTTACACCAGGCTCAACAAGATTAAACATCTAGCAACAAGCAAAAAGAGAGAAAATCAGATACAAGCACTGTTTTTACTCCTGGAGCAAAAAAGCAAAAGCAAAAGGACAATGCTGAAAACATCGTCGACACTAGTACCTTGCAGCATCAGCCATTACCTCTAATGGTACTCCCGCCAACAGCACCAACCGCCATGAAGAAACAAGGTGAACGCAAGAAGAAAAACAAACGACAAAGGGTAGAAAAAGATCAAGACGATACCAACAGCAAAGGTTCAGATACCAACGATGACGACGATGACAGGGAACATGATGCAGATTTCATTCCTACAGACGGCGATGATGCCGAAGAGCATGACAGCGACGCAGAACATGAAGACGATGTAAAAACACACTTATGTACTAATTTTGAATACCACTATTCAGCACTCAGGATCTAAAGTTCCTTTCTAACGAAACCCTTTCTTTTTGTCTTCTGAAACAGAGCAAATCGGGACAGAAGGACAGAAAGAGGAGAAAGACAAGCGGAAAAGAATTGGCAGCACCAACAGTTGACGAAGAACACCAAGAAACAAATGAAGAGAAATGCCAAATCAAGGCAGGGGCAGCGCTCATGTCAAGAAAGCATGGAATTTACTTAAAGACCGTCACAAGCAAGATATTAGGACGGCAGGATTTGGCAGCATAGAGAACTGCAAAATAACGGGCTCCATCCGCAGACCACTTGCAGCACACATCTACGAGAACCTGGACACAGAAAGCATGACAATAACCTTCGGTGATGGTACCGAAGACAAGAAACTCAAGATTACCAAGGAAGCTATACACAAGGTGTTTGGATACCCAAACGGCACGGAAAAGTCAACACCAAGGCCAGCAAAGAGCCCAACTTCAATGAAAGAACTGATGTCAGACCTTGGCTTCAAACATACAGATTTCAAGCCAAAAGAACTATTCACGAAGCTAGAAAAATTGGTGGAACTAGATGACGAACAATCAAACAGGAAATCAGTTAAAGTATTTTTCCTTATTTTTTTCCACAACGTTGTCTGCGGGTCAAGCGCCGCTATCTTCGCCCGACAAGCTATAATGGTAGAGGACATGGACTATCCGGAGATGGCAAAGATGGATTTCTGCAAGGTAATCATCGAATGTATTAAGGAAGGAGCCAAGATATGGCAGAAACACAGAAATTTGCCTCGGGAAGAAAAGAACAAAAAGTATGCCAATGGTTTGGCACAGGGGCCAGTAATCATGTACCTCGACTCCCTGCTGCTGCCAACCGACACAAAAGAAATGCGGAAGATTGCAAAGACAATGGACAAGACCTCATTACCACAAGCAAACCATCTCAAAGAGAGTGACCTAGCGAAAATAGCTAGAGCAGACATGAAAAGGGACGAAAAAGCACGACCAGATGACTATGAATTTGGCAAAATACAGGTATAGCTATAGTGTACATAAATCAGTCCTTCCCTTTTTGAAAACGGTTTCCATTCTAATCAACTACATTCCACCAAAACGATGCAGGCATGGAAAGGAACAGCAGAGAGGATCTTCTATGCCAACACAGCATCAACTTTGTCTTCAATTCGCCAGATAGCAGGAGAACATCGCAAACAACAGCAACACCAGAACACGACCAAACTGCTACCACCTCCACCCAAACGCTGGCGCGAACCATGTGTCGGCACCATTGGAAGCAGGGAACCAAACAAAAGCATCAGCACAGGAGCAGAAGAAAGATTCCAAAGGATAAACAAATTGTTGGAAAAAGTACTCCATGAAGCAGAACAGATACCCGCAGTAACCACCAAGGCTGAAAACCAATGCAACGAAAAGGAAAAGATATTGGATGAAAAAAACAAGAACCTAGTCGTGCAACAAACAATTGCCCTGATGGATTCATTGGAACAACTCAAAAAATTTCAGGACATAGTTTGCACAAGGTACCTGACAGACAACGCGACCCTGCAGACACTAGAGCAAGCAGATCCAGCAGCCTCAAGTAGACTAGCCGATGCCAACCGCATGAATGAAATCGTAGCCACAACAGAACCAAGAGAAAGGAGAAAAAAATAAAGAAGAAGACGAAGAGAGGAAGAGAAGAACAAAATCAAGGGACATAGGCATTGATAAGAACAAGATAAAGCGGCAAAAACAGGTAAGTATATACTAATGCATGGTGCCATACGCACCCTAAAGCAAACCCCTGTTTTCATACCTAAACTGAAAAGAACTGCCTCAATGCTTTCAGGAACGTACCAATAGCACACCAGGCCAAGATGAACTCCAACAGCAGGATGTTGTCAACAACCTCAAAAACACGAATGAATGCAACAAACAAAGCAACCTCACAACAGATAATGCTACAACAACAACTACCCCAACACAAGCACAAGATACGATCGACGTCAGAACCTGTGAAGAGGTCAGTATGACCATCCATTTTTCCTTTCAAAACCGGATAGAGTTATATGTTAACTGACAAACCTCCAACAAAATATAGGCTCAGCTGAAGAACAATCAAGTCAGCAGCCCCGCCAACCAAATGCAAGAGCCTAACCCACAATCAACCGTTAGCATAACAAACGACAAAGAAGAAGAAAACAACGAAGAGGAGGTAAACTTCCATAGCCCACTATTACCCACACCGAAAACTCATAAATGGCAGGAAAGAAAGTGAACCGCAAACTCATACTATTAGGTCTCCAGGTATCACAGGCACTGCAAGACCAAGAGACAACCCGTGTTGAAATTGAACCCCATAGTGAACCTCAAACAGACGAAGGCGTCACAGAACAGGAACTTTGTGTACAAGAGATTTCACTACTAGGAAAAGGCCTGCTAGTGGCGCACCTGTTTTGCCTACTAATGGCGCACTACAGGTGCGCCACTAGCATCACGCCATTAGATTTCTTAACTAATGGCGCACCACAGGTGCGCCATTAGTATCCCAGATACTAATGGCGCACCAGGTAGTGCACCATTAGTATACCATACGGTGCGCCATTAGTATGCCTCCCAGGGCGGCATATTTAACCATGTGCTCTGGCTTACTAATGGCGCACTTGTTGATGATGCTCCACTAGTGTGCATTTTGTAGTGCGCCACTAAAGTGCTGGGTGGTGCGCCACTAGTATGAATATTAGGGATTTTTTTTCTTTTCTGATATTTGCACAGGTTACAAAACATATTACTGCACAGAATATAGACAGCACAACATATAAACAGCAGAGTTATCGAATACAATAGAAGATTAGTCTCCGAATACAATTCATCATATTAGTCTCCGAATTCAAAAGACCGAACAAAGTTAGAACATTACAAGTCTCGAAACCGCGAGTAGCGAGTTTGTCTTCACATTACAAGTCGATATCGATCATCTAAACTACCATCACATAGAAGAGAGCTGCGGTCATCACGATTAGCATCATCGCGATGAAACTGGTCTACATTCGGTTCCTCCTCCGCTCCCTCCTCTCTCCCGCTAGATAGCGCGCGTATCTAGCTTCTGCCTCCGCCCTAGTGGTGTACCCTTTGTAAATGTTACCGCTGAAACGGTGAACCTGTCTCCGACACTCCTCCCAATCGTCGTAGACTTCGGGAACCTTACCCTTGTACACGACATACGATGGCATCTCTATGCACTAGCCAAACAAAATGTTAGTAGCAATTCACAGACAATACATAAGCAATATATAAGTATGCAACAAAAGGATCGGAAGAGAAAAGCAACACATTAATAGCACGATTCATGGTCCTACTAATAAATAGCATCGATTACATATAAGTTGAATGACTGTCCAAACCAAAGAGACATACAAGTTCATTAAGTTTAATATTACAACATGAGCCAATCGACATTTCAGAACTACATAGCATCACTACTTTTGACTCGACTCAGGGACCGGAGCGTGGATGAAGCCGCCGTCTTTCATGATGGTCATGAAATCGCGGGCGTTGTCAGCCTGCATTTGTAGCGTTGTTTCTATCTCACTGTTGGACGGTTGATATCTGAGATAGAACTGCCCCGAGGTACGAAGGACATCTTGATGGATGATTTCCGCAAATTCCGATTGGATGCGAAAGAATTCTTGTCTGATGTCCGCGTCCTGGATTGCCGACAAGCGTGCGGCCCAATCTTTGAGATTATTTGGTAGTAGAAGGTGATTATGGTCTCGTACGATCGCCCGCATGTGATGGAGGGCGTAGTAGGCATCCTTCTGACCGCCAGGCGGCTGCTTGACGCAGGGGAACATCGTATTGTGGGTGAAGATGTGCTTGCCGTACCTATGAACTGGCCTGCTGAAGGTGCCTCCAGATCTGGCGTTGCCGGGGAGAACATCATCAAGAACTTTCTTGATATTTGTGTAGTCTTTCTTCGACTGATGGTCCGGGTCGAAATACGTGGCCATGGAATATTTCGGGCTTAAGAGGATGAGTGTGCAATGTGTGTCACTGCACAAAACACAGAATGTTAGAAAGAAAAAAAGAACGATCGAAATCTAAGAAAGCATATGTTACGGGGCGGTGAGGGGATGACTTACTCGGGAAAGTAAGGCACGATGAAGTTATCCTTATCTGGGTTTGCCAGAATGACGCCTTCGAGGTATGAACTCGCGACTTGCCGGTCCCCAGCGCTGCCCAAGATCTTGGCACGCATGTAGAAGGGGTCGACTATCACGATGTCCGGGGTCTTGTCTCTAATGATCCGCATCTCCATACTCAGCGAAAATAGCCGAACGAAGGTGTAGTGCAGCGGATGAAGGTTAAACATAGCGAAGATGTCATCAAACCGCAGGACGATCGTACCCCCGATGGCGCTATCCACAAAGCCCTTGCCCTCTGGCACCTTGGCCACGAAAACCGAGTATGCCACATCATTCTCGGAGAGACGCCGCTTCTCCAAAGAAAGAACACTGTCATGCAGACTCCGCATAGCACCGGTTGCAGCATTGAGCAGATTAGTCGGTAGCATCGGCCTACCCGCCACATGCACCCTCCTCGAGATATCCTTAGGTGAAGGTGGCCCATCCTGAGCACGGATCGTACTCGGTGCCGGCTGGCTCGCACCGCCCTTGTTATTCTTTCGTTTCCGTCCCTTCTTCCTCATCTGCTGTAATGGGATCGAGTTCTGCTCAGAGACCTCCTTCTTGAGTGTGTTGGGGCTGATAATATTCTGCACCTCGGCTATCTGAGGCTCGGTGAAGGCGGCAGCTGGAGGCGTCTCCTGAGAACTGAACCCCAGACAATGCCTGTTGCAATTGGGTTTCTCCACGGTACCAGCTAGATCGCGGTCGTCTTTCTCAAGGTTGGGTTCTTGAGAAGGAGGCCCGAAGAATTCGTCACCGTACCCATGTTCGGCAAAGTACTTATCGACGTTGGTAAATGTACCGTCGTCGTTGTCATTGTCGTCCAGATCCTGTGCCATATGCATGTCCGGATCCTGTGCCATAGGGATGTCCGGCATGTCCGGTAGCGTTGCGGCGGTCTTGCCATGGCTTGGCGCCGGCACGACTGGCGGTGTTGTCTGTGGGGTGGTGTCCCCCGCCCCCAAACGAATCTGGCTCTTCGGCCAAAGTAGAGGCCAGCTTACGCAGGCGCTGAGGGTCATCACATCATCTTCGTCGGCCCCAGCGGGTCGAATCGGAGGTAACAACTCGTCGCAGCCTGGCAGCACCCGAACCAGTTCAACCCTATACACGGTGGGTGGCATCGGATTACCGTGGAACACGGGGTTGCCCAGTTGAACGATTCTGCCCTTGGCGACATCGATCAACTCGCCGCCCACAAAGTGTAGGAGAGTGCATGGAACGCCGGCGGCGCCCTACGAAAACATGTAGGGCGTCAGGGATGCCCAGTCAAAGGCAAGGAGATGAAGTCATCGGCCGAGAGGCTTAGTTACCGTGATGGCGTCGAGCTCGGCTAATGTCGAGGCACCGCCAACGGCAGGCGTGCAACTGACGGAGGGGCCGCTTGCTGCCGAGGTGCCGGCCGGCGTACACCCGGGTGCATTAAGCTCCAATGTCCGTGCCGGCGCCGGAGACACCAATACCGCCTCCGCCGGAGACACCAATGGCGCTGCCTGCGCGTTGTGCGAGTTGCTGGCCGTGAAGCTGGGAACCGGGGGCGGCCCCTGTTGGCCGCCCGCAATCCACGTCTGCAGCCCCTGAATCAAGGTAGGCACAATGGCGGTGAGCGTCGTTCCCAATTGTTGTTGCACTTGCTCTTGGACAATCTCCGGAATCCGCGCCACTTGTGCCTTGAGTTCTTGAACCTCGCGCGACTGGCTTTCCGAGCTGGTCTTTTTCTCCTTTCGCCCACCAGCGTTATAGTATGACGACCATTTTGTGGACAAGCCTTTGCCGGCCACATGACCAGCTGACGATGGCTTACTGAGCTTATCCTTGTTTTTCATTATGTTCAACGCCCTATTTAGAGTGCTGTCCCAAGGGGAGCTCTGAGACGACCCCGCGCTACTGCTTTCAGTCTCCTGCGGAAGGAATGTGAACCATTTAGAAATTTGGCTTCATTAATTAGAATGCAACCATATGGAGCTAATTACGCGGGGGTGTATTCCTTACCAGAACACGCTTAAGCGCCTTGGTCTTCGGATCCGTGGTAAGCTCCTTTGTTACCGGGTCCTCCTTGTACCGGGCCCTGACATAGTTCCTGGTCTGCTTCTCACGGTATTTCTCGAAGCGGGGCGGTAGGCCTTGCTCGGCACGCTCCGCGTCCTCCTTGTCCCATATAGGTTCCGCCACTCTGTAACCGCCGGGACAGAGTTTGTGGACCCTTAAGTTCAAGTCCCGCATCTCTTTCCCCCACTGACTTGATTCCTCGGATGCGCCGCTCTCGCACTTGATCTTGAACTCCTTGTAGTCATCTTCACTAATCGAAGGATTTTTCGCCTTGATCTTCTCATAACTATCAACTTTGTTAATCATTCTCTTCACCGCGCTTCTCCAAGTAGACAGGGTCGTGCTCATCTTCGTGAGGGCGGCACTGTTCACTTTATTCCCTGAGAGGCGTGTTTTTGCAAAGTCAGCGGGGAACTTGTATCGTTCGTGCAGCTTCGTGAAGAGGAGGTTGCGCAAATTCCCTCGGTCCTTATGCCTTAGGTTCTCGGTGTTGATCGAGACGGTGCTCCGGAGAATGCACCCGAGCTAAACCGAGTACCCCTTGACTAATTCTTTGGGTGCCGTTGGATCCCCGTCGCAGTTCACTTCAGTAAATTCCTCCTTGACGGTGCCGTGCATGTTCGGGCGCCGGTCCTTCCGTTGCCTCTTCGGTTGGCTGCCATCTGTGCGTGCGCTGCCGTCATCAGTGGTGGCATCCTCGGCGGCACCATCAGTGGTGTCATACCCGACGCCACTAGGGGTTGTGTAGTCAGGATCGGTGTCTTCCGCGGCGTCCTCATAGCGGTGAGGTTCTTCCTCCATCTCCTGGGACAGCTCCCAGAATGCCTTGCCGCCCGAACCGCCGACCTCATCGTTGTGGGCCATGTTTCGCTCTAAATAGGAAAAAAGTTTGGTCAAAAAGTTGGTTATTGTCAAGGAACAAGATCATGGTCTCATCATTCAGGGTTTGTCGACACCAAGGCATCCTAAAAGCTAAGCTTTTATCATTTAGGGTTTGTCGACGCCGAGGCACCCTAAAAGCCTAAGCTTTCATCATTTAGGTTTTTATCGACACCGAGGCACCCTAAAAGCCAAGGTTTTATAATTTAGGGTTTCTCGACACTGAGGCACCCTAAATGCTAAGTTAAGTTTTCATCATTTAGGGTTTATTGATGCCGAGGCACCCTAGGTTGACTGATATATATGGGTATCTTCTAATAATATACCCTATCAAGAAAAGGGAAGGAGAATTCTAAGTTGGGCCTAATCACTTGGCTCTATTGCCACCTATGGTTTAATGCAGCAAGAATAAAGGGGCAGTTGATCCTACTTAATTAAGTACTAAGATACCCCGGCCCATGCATTAGTCGCAAGTACCCCATATGTCCTATTTTTAGCAAAGTCATGCTAAAATTCACGGAAAATTTCAGCATGACCTTTGCTGAAAATAGGACATATGGAGTACCCGAATTTGCCAGAACGGAAGTTAATCGACATTCCGGCAAACTCAAGGGCCTCTCGGGGTACCTGCAAAATCATCACGACACGATGGTCGGAGACAAAACCCAGCAAACTAGCACCACAATGTGCCTCTACTTTCATATGGATGAAAAGGCCACAGACCATATGGTCCTCTGCTTTCATATGGACAAAAAGCAGCTCAACTTATGTGAGCTTCCATTCCAGATCTAATAGCAGCAAGTTGTTCACTTGTACTTGCAGGCTAAGAGCTTTGAGATTTTAGTTGGCCAGGTAAACATCGAATTGTCCCCTAAAGTTCATATATGCTACTATAAAACAGTTTCAATAGAGGTTCTGAATTTCGATGTCTTAAAATTATCATCATTTTCATGTGGGAAAAATCTTAAAGTTATATGGTGAGATGCTTAATTAAGAGCAAACTCAATTTTGATGGTATCTGTGGCAGAACTTGTCGAATTGTGTAGTCCAAGTAGCTAGCTGCCTTCAAGAAAAGAAATCTGCAGTGGCACATCTGCTCTCTGAATGCATTGGCAAGAAACAAAACAACACCTAGTACCATCCATCTGCTATGGCCGTTTCATGCAGTTTAACTAAGCACTAACAGGTAATTATATAAAAGAAAACTTGGCGCGTGTCACTTAGCTTGGGCAAGCAACATACCTCGTCCTCTTGGTTAGTCCAAACAAGCTGTATGCTGAGCCTCAACTCACCACCTGCACATTTTACAGCATCCATGAAACGAAAAATTGAACATAATTGTCAACCAACAAAACCAAAACACAAACAGGACTTCAAATTTTAGCACGATCAGGAAGAAAAACAGGGTTTTCAACTACTATATTCAGTTTCATGGCATCAGTTGAACAGTTGAAAAAGAACAAGCTTCATTTAAATTTCTTGCTGCTAACAAACATAACTAATGTCAGTACTCAAAAAATAGAGTGACCACACAGGGAACAAACAAACTATTCACTTTTTATTTCTTCAGAATTTGACCAGAAAGAGAACAACCAGACTACATTCAGTATGAAACATGACTACTCCAAAAACAGAGTTTCAGAATTAAAACTCTATACTTTTTCTTTCTTCAGATTTTGACACTGACAATGAACAAACAAACTGACGAAAATCACATCCTTCCTATCATTCACTTTTCACATCCTACACTTCTCACATCTCAAAACTCTAACGATCACCTGCTACTTTGAACACCTTCTCATGGCATGATCGCCCGACCCAACGCCTGCAAGAAAACACAGGCTACTTTGAGCACCTGCTCATGGCGTCCCCGAGCGTAGTGGAGGCGCGATCGCGGTGCGCTGAGCGGGCCTGGGCGGGGCCAGGGCGCGGCCAGGGGCCGAGGGGAGCACGGCCATGGGGGCGGCAACCAGGAGCTGGGGCGCGGTGGTGCGACAGTCTACGGCGACGAAATCGAAGGGGGGGAAGGGGAACCGGTGCAGCTCACCGAGAGGAAGACGATGGCGAGCTCGTGCAGGGCCGGGGTTGATGAGGTGACGCGGATCGACGGTGAGGCCGCGGTGGCCGGAGGTGGAAGAAGACCTCGATCCGCGGTGAGCTCCTGGACTCCTTGGTGGGGTGCGGGGACGACGGTGGTCGCGGGGACGATGCGGTGACGGCGACGACCTAGTCGGGTGAAGCAGT
>NC_057805.1:490747499-490769204 GCF_018294505.1 Triticum aestivum | reverse complement strand
TCGAGATCGAGTGTCCTCATGAATATTCAATATTTTTTCATATTGAATATGAAAAAATATCATCAAATTTGAAAAAATATTCATGAATTCAAAAAGTGCCCATGAAATTTAAAAATATTCATGAGTTCAAAAAATATTAACAAATTCAATACTTTTTGTGAGTTAGAAATTCAATACCATAATAAACATAAATAAATATTCGTGAGGACACTAGAACAGAAGAAATATCATTTCAATATGTCGAAATACAATTGAGAAATGAAGGCTACAATTTAAATAGAATCGATCTTAGCTAGCTATCTGTTCACAATCTTCTTGCCCTTATTTTTCGTAAATGGAGTTCTTCTCTTGAACGGACGTCCTTTAGGTAGGGTGGTCCTGCTTCTTCTTGTGGTGTATGCTGGTACTTCATCGTCGTCGTCATGTTCCATATTCGGGTCGCCGTACTTGTCGAAGTCTTGCTCATTGGTGACTCCATTCATTCCGATGATCTTCCTTTTGCCTCTCCTCATGACAACACGACTGGGCTTTGACGGGTCGGTAATGAAGAAGCATTGGTCCACTTGGGAAGCCAATACCCATGGCTCATTTTTCGCGGTGACGTTTGCGCCCGCGGTCTTGGATTTGGCTTCGGGTATAACCATGGTCTTCTTTTAGGACGCTCTTGGCCCATCTGACACGGAACATCGGGACCTTCTCTCCAGCGTAGCTCAGCTCCCAGATCTCCTCGATCCTTCCGTAGTATCTGTCCTTGTCGTTACCGGTGTAGGATTCCATCGTTACCCCGGAGTTTTGATAACCATCGCTCTTCATGTCCTTTCCCTCGGTGTAGAATGTGTAGCCGTTGATATCGTACGCCTCATACGTCATCAGGTTGTGCTCGGCGCCCTGTGACAAGGCGAATATGAGTTGTTCTTCCACGGAAGAATCCTCATGTAAAGGGTACGACAAAAGCTTCTGCTTGAACCAACGCGTGAAACATGAGTTGTGCTCTTTGATTATATCTCCGTCCGTCCTCTGTTGGCCTCGGTCATTGTACGTCTTCTCAATAAAGGTTTTGTGCTCTACCACCCAAGGATCGACCACGTCTATTTGTTGTAGCGCGACTAGGTTTGCTCTTTCAAAGTCGGCGAGTCGACCCTCGAAGTCGACATGCATTTCGCGGCGACCCTCACGGTGACCCCATCCAGCAAGCCAGCCGAGGTGCCTGTTGACGGGCAGACCAACGGGGTTCTCGATGCCTAGATAATTCGTGCAGTAGGAGATGCACTCTTTGAAGGAAATATGCCCTAGAGGCAATAATAAAGTTATTATTTATTTCCTTATATCATGATAAATGTTTATTATTCATGCTAGAATTGTATTAACCGGAAACATGATACATGTGTGAATACATAGACAAACAGAGTGTCACTAGTATGCCTCTACTTGACTAGCTCGTTGATCAAAGATGGTTATGTTTCCTAGCCATAGACATGAGTTGTCATTTGATTAACGGGATCACATCATTAGGAGAATGATGTGATTGACTTGACCCATTCCGTTAGCTTAGCACTCGATCGTTTAGTATGTTGCTATTGCTTTCTTCATGACTTATACATGTTCCTATGACTATGAGATTATGCAACTCCCGTTTACCGGAGGAACATTTGTGTGCTACCAAACGTCACAACGTAACTGGATGATTATAAAGGTGCTCTACAGGTGTCTCCAAAGGTACTTGTTGGGTTGGCGTATTTCGAGATTAGGATTTGTCACTCCGATTGTCAGAGAGGTATCTCTGGGCCCACTCAGTAATACACATCACTATAAGCCTTGCAAGCATTGTGACTAATGAGTTAGTTGCGGGATGATGTATTACGGAACGAGTAAAGAGACTTGCCGGTAACGAGATTGAACTAGGTATCGAGATACCGACGATCGAATCTCAGGCAAGTAACATACCGTTGACAAAGGGAACAACGTATGTTGTTATGCGGTCTGACCGATAAAGATCTTCGTAGAATATGTGGGAACCAATATGAGCATCCAGGTTCCGCTATTGGTTATTGACCGGAGAGGTGTCTCGGTCATGTCTACATAGTTCTCGAACCTGTATGGTCCGCACGCTTAACGTTACGATGACGGTTATATTATGAGTTTATGTGTTTTGATGTACCGAAGGAGTTCGGAGTCCCAGATGAGATCGGGGACATGACGAGGAGTGTCGAAATGGCCGAGACGTAAAGATCGATATATTGGACGACTATATTCGGACTTCGGAAAGGTTCCAAGTGATTCGGGTATTTTTCGGAGTACCGGAGAGTTACGGGAATTCGTATTGGGCCTTAATGGGCCATACGGGAAAGGAGAGAAATGCCCCAAAGGGTGGCCGCACCCCTCCCCATGGACTAGTCCGAATTGGAGTAGGGAGGGGGGGCGCCCCCTTCCTTCTTTCTCCTTCTCCCTTCCCTTCTCCTATTCCAACAAGGAAAGGAGGAGTCCTACTCCCGGTGGGAGTAGGACTCCCCCCTTGGCGCGCCCTCCTCCTTGGCCGGCGGCCTTCCCCTTGCTCCTTTATATACGGGGGCAGGGGGCACCCCATAGACACAACAATTGATCTATTGATCTCTTAGCCGTGTGCGGTGCCTCCCTCCACCATATTACACCTCGATAATATCGTAGCGGTGCTTAGGCGAAGCCCTGCGTCGGTAGAACATCATCATTGTCACCACGCCGTCGTGCTGACGAAACTCTCCCTCAACACTCGGCTGGATCGGAGTTCGAGGGACGTCATCGAGCTGAACGTGTGCTGAACTCGGAGGTGCCGTATGTTCGGTACTTGATCGGTCGGATCGTGAAGACGTACGACTACATCAACCGCGTTGTGTTAACGCTTCCGCTTTCGGTCTACGAGGGTACGTGGACAACACTCTCCCCTCTCGTTGCTATGCATTACCATGATCTTGCGTGTTCGTAGGAAATTTTTTGAAATTACTACGTTCCCCAATAGTGGCATCCGAGCCTGGTTTTATGCGTTGATGTGATATGCACGAGAACACAAGTGAGTTGTGGGCGATATAAGTCATACTGCTTACCAGCATGTCATACTTTGGTTCAGCGGTATTGTGAGATGAAGCGGCCCGGACCGACATTACGCGTATGCTTACGCGAGACTGGTTTCACCATTGCGAGCACTCGTTGCTTAAAGGTGATTGGCGGGTGTCTGTCTCTCTCACTTTAGTTGAACCGAGTGTGGCTACGCCCGGTCTTTGCGAAGGTTAAAACAGCACGAACTTGACAAACTATCGTTGTGGTTTTGATGTGTAGGTAAGAACGGTTCTTGCTAAGCCCGTAGCAGCCACGTAAAACTTGCAACAACAAAGTAGAGGACGTCTAACTTGTTTTTGCACGGCATATTGTGATGTGATATGGTCAAGACATGATGCTATATTTTATTGTATGAGATGGTCATGTTTTGTAACCGAGTTATCGGCAACTGGCAGGAGCCATATGGTTGTCCCTTTATTGTATGCAATGCAATCGCCATGTAATTGTTTTACTTTATCACTAAGCGGTAGCGATAGTCGTAAAAGCAATAGTTGGCGAGACGACAACGATGCTACGATGGAGATCAAGGTGTCGCGCCGGTGACGATGGTGATCATGACGGTGCTTCGGAGATGGAGATCACAAGCACAAGATGATGATGGCCATATCATATCACTTATATTGATTGCATGTGATGTTTATCTTTTATGCATCTTATCTTTCTTTGATTGACGGTAGCATTATAAGATGATCTCTCACTAAAATTTCAAGATAAAGGCCCTGAGTATGCACCGTTGTGAAAGTTCTTCGTGCTGAGACACCACGTGATGATCGGGTGTGATAGGCTCTACGTTCAAATACAACGGGTGCAAAACAGTTGCACACGCGGAATACTCAGGTTAAACTTGACGAGCCTAGCATATGCAGATATGGCCTCGGAACACTGAGACCGAAAGGTCGAGCGTGAATCATATAGTAGATATGATCAACATAGTGATGTTCACCATTGAAACTACTCCATCTCACGTGATGATCGGACATGGTTTAGTTGATATGGATCACGTGATCACTTAGAAGATTAGAGGGATGTCTATCTAAGTGGGAGTTCTTAAGTAATATGATTAATTGAACTTAAATTTATCATGAACTTAGTCCTGATAGTATTTTTCACATTATGTTGTAGATCAATAGCTCGCGTTGTTTCTTCCCTGTGTTTATTTTTTGTTATGTTCCTAGAGAAAATTATGTTGAAACATGTTAGTAGCAAAGATGCGGATTGGATCCGTGATCTGAGGATTATCCTCATTGCTGCACAGAAGAATTATGTCCTTGATGCACCGCTAGGTGACAGACCTATTGCAGGAGCAGATGCAGACGTTATGAACGTTTGGCTAGCTCAATATGATGACTACTTGATAGTTTAGTGCACCATGCTTAACGGCTTTGAATCGGGACTTCAAAGACATTCTGAACGTCATGGACCATATGAGATGTTCCAAGAGTTGAAGTTAATATTTCAAGCAAATACTCGAGTTGAGAGATACGAAGTCTCCAACAAGTTCTATAGCTAAAAGATGGGGGAGAATAGCTCAAGCAGTGAGCATGTGCTCAGATTGTCTGGGTACTACAATCACTTGAATCAAGTGGGAGTTAATCTTCCAGATAAAATAGTGATTGATAGAATTCTCTAGTCACCATCACCAAGTTAGTAGAACTTCGTGATGAACTATAGTATGTAAGGGATGACGAAAGTAATTCCCGAGCTCTTCGCGATGCTGAAATCGACGAAGGTAGAAATCAAGAAAGAGCATCAAGTGTTGATGGTTAACAAGACCACTAGTTTCAAGAAAAGGGCAAAGGGATAGAAGGGGAACTTCAAAAAGAACGGCAAGCAAGTTGCTACTCAAGTGAAGAAGCCCAAGTCCGTACCTAAGCCTGAGACTAAGTGCTTCTACTGCAAAGGGACTGGTCACTGGAAGCGGAACTGCCCTAAGTATTTGGTGGATAAGAAGGATGGCAAAGTGAACAAAGGTATATTGGATATACATGTTATTGATGTGTACTTTACTAGTGTTTATAGCAACCCCTCGGTATTTGATACTGCTTCAGTTGCTAAGAGTAGTAACTCGAAACGGGAGTTGCAGAATAAACAGAGACTAGTAAAAGGCGAGGTGACGATGTGTGTTGGAAGTAGTTCCAAGATTGATATGATCATCATCGCACACTCCCTATACTTTCGGGATTAGTGTTGAAACTAAATGAGTGTTATTTGGTGTTTGCGTTGATCATGAATATGATTTGATCATGTTTGTTGCAATACGGTTATTCATTTAAATTAGAGAATAATTGTTGTTCTGTTTACATGAATAAAACCTTCTATGGTCATACACCCAATAAAATGGTTTGTTGGATCTCGATCGTAGTGATACACATATTCATACTAATGAAGCCAAAAGATGCAAAGTTAATAATGATAGTGCAACTTATTTATGGCACTGCCGTTTAGGTCATATTGGTGTAAAGCGCATGAAGAAACTCCATACTGATGGGATTTTGGAATCACTTCATTATGAATCACTTGATGCTTGCGAACCATGCCTCATGGGAAAGATGACTAATACGCCGTTCTCCGGAACTATGGAGAGAGCAACAGATTTGTTGGAAATCATACATACAGATGTATGTGGTCCGATGAATATTGAGGCTCGTAGCAGGTATCATTAATTTCTGACCTTCACAGATGATTTGAGCAGATATGGGTATATCTACTTAATGAAACAGAAGTCTGAAACATTTGAAAAGTTCATATAATTTTAGAGTGAAGCGGAAAATCATCGTAACAAGAAAATAAAGTTTCTACGATCTGATCGTGGAGAAGAGTATTTGGGTTACGAGTTTGGCCTTCAGCTAAAACAATGTGAAATAGTTTCACTACTCACGCCACCTGGAACACCACGGTGTAATGGTGTGTCCGAACATCGTAACCGTACTTTATTAGATATGGTGCGATATATGATGTCTCTTACCGATATACCACTATCGTTTTGGGGTTATGCATTAGAGACAGCTGCATTCACGTTAAATAGGGTACCATCTAAATCCGTTGAGACGACATCTTATGAACTATGGTTTGGCAAGAAACCAAAGTTGTCGTTTCTTAAAGTTTGGGGTTGTGATGCTTATGTGAAAAAGTTTCATCCTGATAAGCTCAAACCCAAATCGGAGAAATGTGTCTTCATAGGATACCCAAAGGAGACTGTTGGGTACACCTTCTATCACAGATCTGAAGGCAAGACATTCGTTGCTAAGAATGGATCCTTTCTAGAGAAGGAGTTTCTCTCGAAAGAAGTGAGTGCGAGGAAAGTAGAACTTGATGAGGTAACTGTACCTGCTCCCTTATTGGAAAGTAGTTCATCACAGAAATCAGTTTCTGCGACACCTACACCAATTAGTGAGGAAGTTAATGATAATGATCATGAAACTTCGGATCAAGTTACTACCGAACCTCGTAGGTCAACCAGAGTGAGATCCGCACCAGAGTGGTACGGTAATCCTGTTCTGGAGGTTATGTTACTAGACCATGACGAACCTACGAACTATGAAGAAGCGATGGAGAGCCCAGATTCCGCAAAATGGCTTGAGGCCATGAAATCTGAGATGAGATCCATGTATGAGAACAAAGTATGGACTTTGGTTGACTTGCCCGATGATCGGCAAGCCATAGAAAATAAATGGATCTTCAAGAGGAAGACGGACGCTAATAGTAGTGTTACTATCTACAAAGCTAGAATTGTCGCAAAAGGTTTTCGACGAGTTTAAGGTATTGACTACGATGAGAGTTTCTCACTCGTATCTATGCTTAAGTCTGTCCGAATCATGTTAGAAATTGCCGCATTTTATGAAATCTGGCAAATGGATAAACAAAACTTCATTCCTTAATGGATTTATTAAAGAAGAGTTGTATATGATGCAACCAGAAGGTTTTGTCAATCCTAA
The DNA here is from genome assembly GCF_018294505.1 of Triticum aestivum. NCBI lineage: Eukaryota > Viridiplantae > Streptophyta > Magnoliopsida > Poales > Poaceae > Triticum > Triticum aestivum. The sequence continues at coordinate 490,762,179 of NC_057805.1, read as the reverse complement.
AGGTACTAACAAAATATGCAAGCTCCAGCGATCCATCTATGGACTGGTGCAAGCATCTCGGAGTTGGAATATACGCTTTGATAAGTTGATCAAAGGATGTAGTTTTATACAGACTTGCGGTGAAGCCTGTATTTACAAGAAAGTGAGTGGGAGCACTACAGCATTTCTGATAAGTATATGTGAATGACATATTGTTGATCGGAAATAATGTAGAATTATTCTGCAAAGCATAAAGGAGTGCTTGAAAGGAGTTTTTCAAAGAAAGACCTTGGTGAAGCTGCTTACATATTGAGCATCAAGATCTATAGAGATAGATCAAGACGCTTGATAAGTTTTTTTCAATGAGTACATACCTTAACAAGATTTTGAAGTGGTTCAAAATGGAACAGTCAAAGAAAGAGTTTCTTGCCTGTGTCACAAGGTGTGAAATTTGAGTAAGACTCAAAGCCCGACCACGGCAGAAGATAGAAAAAGAATGAAAGTCATTCCCTATGCCTCGGCCATAGGTTCTATAAAGTATGCCATGCTGTGTACCAGATCTATTGTATACCCTACACTGATTTTGGCAAGGGAGTACAATAGTGATCTAGGAGTAGATCACTGGACAGCGGTCAAAATTATCCTTACTGGAATAAGGATATGTTTCTCGATTATGGAAGTGACAAAAGGTTCGTCCTAAAGGGTTACGTCGATGCAAGTTTTGACACTAATCTAGATGACTCTAAGTCTCGGTCTAGATACATATTGAAAGTGGGAGCAATTAGCTAGAGTAGCTACGTACAGAGCATTGTAGACATAGAAATTTGCAAAATACTTACGGATCTGAATGTGATAGACCCGTTGACTAAAATTATCTCACAAGCAAAACATAATCACACCTTAGTACTCTTTGGGTGTTAATCACATAGCAATGTGAACTAGATTATTGACTCTAGTAAACCCTTTGGGTGTTGGTCACATGACGATGTGAACTATGGGTATTGATCACATGGTGATGTGAACTATTGATGTTAAATCACATGGCGATGTGAACTAGATTATTGACTCTAGTGCAAGTGGGAGACTGAAGGAAATATGCCCTAGAGGCAATAATAAAGTTATTATTTATTTCCTTATATCATGATAAATGTTTATTATTCATGCTAGAATTGTATTAACCGGAAACATGATACATGTGTGAATACATAGACAAACAGAGTGTCACTAGTATGCCTCTACTTGACTAGCTTGTTGATCAAAGATGGTTATGTTTCCTAGCCATAGACATGAGTTGTCATTTGATTAACGGGATCACATCATTAGGAGAATGATGTGATTGACTTGACCCATTCCGTTAGCTTAGCACTCGATCGTTTAGTATGTTGCTATTGCTTTCTTCATGACTTATACATGTTCCTATGACTATGAGATTATGCAACTCCCGTTTACCGGAGGAGCACTTTGTGTGCTACCAAACGTCACAACGTAACTGGGTGATTATAAAGGTGCTCTACAGGTGTCTCCAAAGGTACTTGTTGGGTTGGCGTATTTCGAGATTAGGATTTGTCACTCCGATTGTCGGAGAGGTATCTCTGGGCCCACTCAGTAATACACATCACTATAAGCCTTGCAAGCATTGTGACTAATGAGTTAGTTGCGGGATGATGTATTACGGAACGAGTAAAGAGACTTGCCGGTAATGAGATTGAACTAGGTATCAAGATACCGATGATCGAATCTCGGGCAAGTAACATACCGTTGACAAAGGGAACAATGTATGTTGTTATGCGGTCTGACCGATAAAGATCTTCGTAGAATATGTGGGAACCAATATGAGCATCCAGGTTCCGCTATTGGTTATTGACCGGAGAGGTGTCTCGATCATGTCTACATAGTTCTCGAACCCGTAGGGTCCGCACGCTTAACGTTACGATGACGGTTATATTATGAGTTTATGTGTTTTGATGTACCGAAGGAGTTCGGAGTCCCGGATGAGATCGGGGACATGACGAGGAGTCTTGAAATGGCCGAGACGTAAAGATCGATATATTGGACGACTATATTCGGACTTCGGAAAGGTTCCGAATGATTCGGGTATTTTTCGGAGTACCGGAGAGTTACGGGAATTCGTATTGGGCCTTAATGGGCCATACGGGAAAGGAGAGAAACGCCCCAAAGGGTGGCCGCACCCCTCCCCATGGACTAGTCCGAATTGGACTAGGGAGGGGGGGCGCCCCCTTCCTTCTTTATCCTTCTCCCTTCCCTTCTCCTATTCCAACAAGGAAAGGAGGAGTCCTACTCCCGGTGGGAGTAGGACTCCCCCTTGGCGCGCCCTCCTCCTTGGCCGGCGGCCTTCCCCTTGCTTCTTTATATACGGGGGCAGGGGGCACCCCATAGACACAACAATTGATCTATTGATCTCTTAGCCGTGTGCGGTGCCTCCCTCCACCATATTACACCTCGATAATAGCGGTGCTTAGGCGAAGCCCTGCGTCGGTAGAACATCATCATTGTCACCACGCCGTCGTGATGACGAAACTCTTCCTCAACACTCGGCTGGATCGGAGTTCGAGGGACGTCATCGAGCTGAACGTGTGCTGAACTCGGAGGTGCCGTATGTTCGGTACTTGATTGGTCGGATCATGAAGACGTACGACTACATCAACCGCGTTGTGTTAACGCTTCCGCTTTCGGTCTGCGAGGGTACATGGACAAAACTCTCCCCTCTCGTTGCTATGCATCACCATGATCTTGCGTGTGCGTAGGAAATTTTTTAAAATTACTACGTTCCCAAACACTCTTCGGTCAGAAAGCCCCTGGCCATGCTTCCCTCTGGACGTGACATGCTGCGAACGTATCCTTTGATGACACCATTCATCCTTTCGAACGGCATCATGCTGTGCAGGAACGTCGGCCCGAGTTGGATGATATCCTCCACGATATGGACCAGCAGATGCACCATAACGTCGAAGAATGCGGGTGGGAAGTACATCTCAAGCTCGCATAGTATCACCACGATCTCTTCCTATAGCCTTCTGAGTTGCCTCACGCCAACCGACTTTCGAGAGATGACGTCGAAAAAGTTGCATAGGCCAAATAGCGTTTCACGGACGTGCGCGTCCATGATCCCACGGATTGCAACTGGAAGTATCTGCATCATCAGCACGTGACAGTCGTGAGACTTCATCCCGCTGAACTTCTGCTTCGCTGAGTCTAGGTATCTGCTTATCTTCCCCGCGTAACCGTAAGGAAGTTTTACTCCTACGAGGCAGGTGAAAAACTGATCGATCTCCTCCTGACTTAGAGTGAAGCACGCGGGAGGGAAGTCATTTCCGGTCTTCTTGGCCTTTTTGCCTTTGCGACGACTTTCCGTGTCCTGCTTCGCCTCATCATCATCATCATTAGCGTGAAGCTCCTCCCTGATGCCCATTGATTTCAAGTCTGACCTTGCTTTCGGCCCATCTTTGGTCCTCTCTGGCATGTTGAGTAGGATACCAAGCAGACTCTCGCACACGTTCCTCGTGATATGCATGACATCAAGGCTGTGAGGCACATGGTGGATCTTCCAGTACGGCAAGTCCCAAAAAACAGACCTCGTTTTCCATACCTTCAGCAGCGGCTCTTGCGCCTTTGCTTCTTTCCCGTCTCTGGCGCCTTTTGCTTCTTTCCCGGCAGTGGGCAATCTTTCCAATTTTTCAACAGCTCGTCTATTTCCTCACCGCTCCTCGTACGCGGGCGTCTTCGGGTTTCGGTTTCACCATCGAACAGATCCTTGCGTTTCCTCCATGAGTCATCATCGCGAAGCCACCTTCGATGTCCCATGAACACGGTTTTCGAAGACCCGGGATCTCTATCTAGCTGGTGATACGTTGTGTCATCCATGCACCTGACGCATCCAGAAAATCCGTGGACCACCTGCCTCGCGACATATCCGTAACCGAGATAGTCGTGCACCGTCGTGAGTAGTGCGGCTCTCATAGGGAAATATTCTTTCTCTGCGGCGTCCCACGTATTGGCTGGCGTTTTCCACAGCGTGTCTAGCTCCTCTTTCAGCAACCCCAGATACAGATTGATGTCGTTCCCTGGTTGTTTCGGCCCTTCAATTAGCATATTCATGTGAATGTACTTCCTCTTCATGCACAACTAGGGGGGAAGGTTGTACATCCACACAAACACAGGCCAGGTGCTATGTGTGCTTCTCTGGCTGCCAAACGGATTGACTCCATCGGTGTTCGCGCCCAGCATGATGTTCCTTGGATCGTTCCCAAATTCTGGGTGTTCGAAGTTCAACGCTTGCCACTAGCTCCCATCCTTAGGGTGACTCGGCATCTTGTCTTTTTTATTTATCTCCGGATCATTTGCGTCATCTTCTCGCTTCTTCTCCTCCCTATCCGCGTGCCAACGCAAGAGCTTTGCTACCTTAGGGTCCGCGAAATTCCGCTGCAGACGAGGAGTGATCGGAAAGTACCACACCACTTTTCGAGGAGCTTTCTTCCTCTTCTTGTATCGAGTGACGCCGCACACCGGACATATGGTAGACTCCGCGTGCTCGTCCTGATAAATGATGCAATTGTTCATGCACACATGGTATTTCACGTGCGGTAAATCCAGAGGACACACGATTTTCTTCGCCTCCTCGAAACTGGTCGGGCACTTGTTCCCCTTGGGAAGACGTTCGTGCCAGAATGACATGTTCTCGTCGAAGCATGCGTCGGTCATTTTGTGTTTTACCTTCATCTCCAGAGCCATGAGCGTTACTTTCAGGCGGGTATCCTCGGGCTTGCATCCTTCATACAATGGAGTAACCGCGTCTATCTCCAGTTGATCCAGCTTGGCTTTCTCTCGGGCGGCAGCTCTTGTGTTATCCGTCTACTTGAGAAGCAGCTCTTGAATATGAGGGTCCTGCACCCAGCCCATCAATGGTCCATCGTCGTCTGCTCCGGCATCTTCATCTTCATGATCATGCCCTTCGTCTCCTCCGGCATCTTCCTCATCATCATGTCCAGCATCTTCTACATGATGACTGTGTACTACATCTACTTCGTGATCATGTCCTGAAGATTCTTTGTCTTCTCGCCCGCCCTCGTCGCGGTTGTCTTGCTGCCATTCCTCATTTCTTGCCCGGCCCCCATGGACGACTTCATAATCATCTTCATCACCTTGCCACCGATAGCCATCCATGAAACCACGCAAGAGCAGGTGGTCCCGCACCTGTACGGAATCCGGGTCCATAAGGCTCCTCAGCTTGCATCTTCGACATGGACATCTTATCTCCGTCTCGTTCTTTTGAAGCATCTCGGCCTTCGCGGAGCTCAAAAACCTATTCACGATGCCTTCGATCATCGTGCGGACCATGGTCGCCTGCAGGGTAGAGCAAAACGATATTTTAGAACCAAGAAAAATTTTGGCATGACTTTGCCTAAAAATAGGACCAAAAAGAATGCATAGTGCCAAAATTCTCACCGAAACGGAAATGAATCAACATTCCGGCAAAATATTGGCAACCATCGCATTTCAAATACCGGTACCTGCAAACACAAACATATATGGAACACCACAAACATATGCAACACCACAAACATACATAGATCTAGCTAGGCCATAAAAAGTGCATGTGCACGTTGTTGGAGCGAGAAAGAAGTAGATCTACAACATAAAGAAAGCTTTCCCCTTACTTACCTATCAAAAAAAGGTAGTTAACCACTTAATTTGGACGAATCTATGGTGCAAATGAGGTAAGGAGGAGGCAGCCGAGACAAGCTTGGAGGAGGAGGTGGAGAGAATGAAGTGGGGAAAGTGAGTGTGTAGGTGGCTGTCCAAAATATCTAGCTGGTCCCAGGTTACTAATGGCGCACCACCCACAAATGCGCCATTAGTAACCCTGGTTACTAATGGCACACCAGCTGGCGGTGCGCCATTAGTACTTTCGCAAAAAAATGATAGTAGTGGCGCACGGGGTGACTGGTGCGCCATTACTAGTTAAAACTAGTAATGGCGCATTGTGCCCCGGTGCGCCATTAGTATTTTTGGAAAAAAGAAAAAAATTAGTAGTGGCGCACCATGGTTGTGGTGCGCCATTGGTGTCTATCACACTAATGGCGCACCAACACACGGTGCGCCACTGCTATATAGTAGTGGCACACCGCATGTCTGGTGCGCCATTAGTGTCCATATTATCTATAGCCCATTTCCTAGTAGTGTTTCCAGTGCCACAACATTGCAGATCACTATCACGAGTACAAAGGAGAAAGCGCAAGACATCCCAGCAGATGAGAAACAAGAGACTGTTATACCTGACAAAGAAACAGTAGATGCAGGCACAAATAACCCAGTCATCAACACGGAGGTAAAAATTCAACAACAACAACCACTTTTCAAAATATTTTTATGATGTCTGAACTACCTAATACACCCCGCCACGTCAATACAAAGATTATAAGGGATGTCTCACCCTTTTCTTTGAACAAATGCAGGAAACAAACGAGTACGCTGATCTCGAAGATCAAGAAATTCAAACAACAACATCTGAAGAGGTGGCTACAAAGCTCAGACACAAATGAAGTTCAATCTATAATTTCAATTTTTATTAAACAGGAAGAGGAAGCAAGCAAAAGCACTGGCATAGACTTTCAACAAGAAAAACTAGAGGACAACACGAGACAAGGAGAAGCCATAGTACAAGCAGTAGACAGTCCTGCAACTCCAGAGATAGAGGCCTTATAAAAAAATTGTAACTGAACAGTCAGAAATGCACCCATTTCTTAAATATTTTTTGTGTTGGTGCAGGCACAAGAGGCTCAAGAAACCATTAACAATCAAGACCATCAAACACAAACAGAGGAGCCCAATGAAGAACCCGAACCTGTTCTTCAAACGATAGACAATAATGCCACTGAAGACCAAGCCACAAAAAATTCACTCACCAAACAACAGGTACCAGAGACAGCGGCAGCGTCAGCGACTGAAAAGGTAAACTTAAGAAACCTGTAACTATGAAATTATAAAATTGTTGCGTGCACAATCAAATAAGCTCCAACCTACCACATTTGTATTCACTCCAATGGACTCTCACTTTACCGCCTCTATGTTTGAACAGCTGCAAGAAAAAAACAAGGTCAGTGACGATGAACAGCAAAATAAAGAGCAAGAGAAGGACCCAAAACCACCACTGAACGAAGAATCAACAGTAACAACAACAAATACAGAGGTGAAAACACATAATGCCTCTTCATGAACTTATAGTTCAAAAACACGCATTCGACATTTCACTACTTTCCTGCATAGCAAAGAGAGGAGACCAGTGAGCAAAAGGAGGACACTGAAGAAGGGCAACATGTTCTTCAAAAGGCAGTCATCAACGTAACAGAAGACCAAGCCCAAAAATATTCACTCACCGAAAAACACGCAGCAGAGAAGGCAGCAGCAACAACGACTGAAAAGGTAAAGTTACATACGTTGATCCTATCAAAGTATAAAATAGCTACGTGGAACCTCAAATGCACTGCCACTTAGCCACCTGTGTGTTTCAAAAGCTACAAGACAAAAACGACGGCAGCGGCGATGAACTACAAAAGAAAGAAGAAGAAGATGCCCAAAAACCTCCACTCAACGAAGAACAAGCACAACATTCAGCAGCAACGATTGAGGAGGTAAAGTTACATAAGCTGATTCTATGAAAATATAAAGTAGTTCCATGAGAACTAAAATGCACTCAAACTTAGCCACCTTTATGATTGAACAGCTGCAAGACAAAAACCATGACAGTGACGATGAACACCAAAGCAAAGAACAGGAGGATACCCAAGAAACTACACTCGACGAAGAACGGGTGGAACAGTCAGAATCACCAACGACAGCTCAATAGGTGAAGTTGCACAAAATATTTCCACAAAATTACACGACTTAATCACAATCATAATAGCTCAAACAACGCACCAAACGCTTCGCTGTTTTCCCATAACAGCTGCTATAATTGAAATAAAGTAGCAAGTTAAATTATTTCAATGATAACGTAGAAACACGAAGAAGGCGACCACGGAGATACAAGCAATGAAGCAGACACACACATTGTTCCAAAGAAAGAAGCAGAAACCATCAAATAAAACCCTACACCGTCGTACGATGCCAATTCCCCTGGCAGAGAGGTCAGTGCCAACCAGGTCGAGACTCAAAAACAGGACGGAAAAGACCACCAGCAAGACACGACGGTTGACAAGGAAAAACATGCTGCTAAGAAAGGCACAGACGACTCAAATGAGGATGCAGCAAAAATTGAACAAAAGTACAATGCAGAAAGAAGAACATAACATGTCGCAAGAAGCAGAAGGAGAACAAGAAAGGAACAACACTGGACATGACATATCTTCTAGCATCGAAGCAGGCAAGACAATATAAACTTAATTGCTATCTTATGATCTTGTGACTTGGAATTATTTATATTAAATTCAAAATCATCGCAGGCACAATGGAGAAAGGGGACAAAGATAGTGATTCTATCAACAAAGCCATCGAAGACCTGTACAACGATGTATGCAAGCCATGGACACAGAGAGAAATGTAAGTTCATGCAACTAACACAAAACACATTATTACAAACGATCATTTTGACTGTATCATGTGTAAACTAAAACATTTTTCTAAATATACTTTGCGAGGATGAGCTTTTCATTACAACGAACAAGTTTGATGTCAATCTAGGCCATGTCGCCGAAAGCTTCAAGGTCGGTAAATCAGTACGCACCGAAGCAATCGAGCCCATGCTAACAATCTTGAGAAAACAACTAAATGGCACAGGGAGAAAGATTATGTCGTTAAGCAACACTGTAAGTAAAGATCACGGCAAAAGAATCACGTTTAAAACAATATATATGACTTTATAAATAGATAAACTTCCCCTATAACTGAACTGACAAATTCCCTTTGTGTATCTGTGACAAAACAAGAAGCACTCGATAAAGGAAGCCAACGACGAAGATCCAATGTGCCACAGAAATAATGATCAAGAACACATTAGAAAAAAATACTACGTGCCAGGCTTACATCATTTTTCAACATGCAAGAAGACGAAAAACTGCAAGATTATAACATGGTAAGCAGATCAGCTTGCGTATATGTTATGAAAAGTTCTCTTTTTATTTTATGTTTCTAAATATAAGAAGATTTCCAAATATGTTCTTTTTATTTTTTGTTTTGCAGTTCCTTCTACCATGTTCGTTGCGCGGGTTTGAGCAAGACGAAAATAGAAGTCATTACTTCACCATTACAGTTAATATGCAAAAACAGCGCTTTGAACTCCTTGACTCTTCAACTGCATATTCAGGCACAATAGAATTCTTCAACAATGTAACCAGCAAATTAATGAAAATATGGAAGCACGTAAGCACAGAGCTACAGCTTTCACAAAAAAGCATCGACCATTTCAAAAGGGTCAAACTGCAGGTGCCACTTCAAGGAGAAGACACGTAAGCACTTCCAACATTTCACTTCTTTCTTTTTTTCAATGCAAGATTCAATACTACAATTACTGAAATAATGTTGTTCTTTCGTGTTTTCAATGCAACAATTACCACTACCATTGCTCCAACACTTCTCTTCTTTCCGTTTCTTGAATGCAACAATCTTACTAGTACCATTCCTCTACATGCAGAATGGACTGCGCATTCTATATGTACATGAACCTGAAGCACTACTCCATGATGGAACAGCAGCAAACTTAGAGCCAGAACAAGTACCAGAGTTGAGGAAAAAAAATCTATATCAACTAACCAGTCAACACAGAGGGAATACCAAACTGTCATTAATCAAGTGTACAACAGCTTAGTCTTTTCAGAAACTAATCCTTACAATTTTGTCACACTAGAAGAAGTAATATTCTTTTTTTTTAATTTTTTTACTAACAGATATGCGGAAGTATGAAGTCAATATGGGAGACAAGGAAATGCAACAGACAGAATGTTGCGTACTAGAAGAGTTTCCGCCAAATCCCGAGCCAAAAGAACATATTATGCATGCGACAACCACAAAAGAGCATGAAGTTATTGATATATCCAGTAAACACAAAGAGGTTATGGATGTCAGCAGACACGCCGTCGCCCAAGAATCTTGCATAGACCACGAAGAAAAGGATCCACCAATAGAACCAGATCAACCACCACCAGACGACAAGATACCACACCATGCTGAAGAGCAAACGGACGAGCAAAATATCAACAGCAATACCCCGAGCACAGATCAACTTGAACAAACAGGCACTGATTTAAAAGAGGATGGCACAAGCAACGACGTACCAAATACACAAGAACAGGTTTCCGAGCAGAAGAAACAACCTGTTCTTCTTCAAGAAGAAACAGGCTCGACAAGCAATGAGCAAGGCACCTCCAGCACCATCTCTCTAGAGTTCCTAAAACCCAAAACAATGGAAAAGCACGACGAAGTTGATGAATTTCTTTCAAGCCTTAACCCGCTCCAACTAGAGGAATACAACGAGCATGTAAAGATGGGCGTTGAATTCGATGTAATCAAAACATGGCTGAATGACCATGAAAGCTATGAATTCAACAAAAATCCCACGCCGTATCTAACAATCTTGCAGCAAGAATCAGGAGAACATTCAATGCCTCAATCATCTGAGAACAGCTCAGACAAGAAAATATCGGTCAAGAAGAGACCGGTAAAGCCTTCAAGAAGGCTACATGAAAAAATTCCTACTTTTGTCCCAGGAGATTTCAAATTTATGAAGAAAGCCAGAGCACTTCATGAATACCTATTCAGCAAAGAAGGACAGGACGAATGCGGAGAGTAAGTACTTTCTCTTGTCACAACAAAAAAACAAAGAAATGTTGCCCCTTTTTAAACCAACCTAACCAATGTATAAACTTTTTCTGCTTGTAGTCTAAACGTATATATTAGCTCGAAGCGACCCGATTGGATTACAGGAAAACAAATAATGGAACAACTACGGAAAGGAGATCATGGACAGATGGAGGGATCCATCGCAAACGCATTGTTCGAAGAATGGACAGTGCAGCAACAATACAACACAACCGATAAAGCCATACTTCCCGCAGAATTTGCAAACGTATGAAGTCCAATTTGACAAAAACACTTGCATCATTTCAGTGATTACAAAGATTGTACAAAAAAGTAGGAAAAAATTTGGTCGCGGATCGTGCTCGGTGTTAAAATTGGAGGAAAAGGAGGACTGGCAGAATTCAATGAGGACGAAGCATTGAAACAGTTTGCACCCCTTGTAACAGGGAAGGAACTTTTAAAGAAAAAGCTGGTAAGTTAATAGAAATATACAAACATAATTCATTTTTCCTACAGATTGCACATTTACATGTCATTTAATTCTCCTGATAAGAATTAACTTTAACTCACTCTGTCTCCAAACACCGCAGATTATGATACCTCACAACACAGCTAAACACTACACACTGTACGTACTCAACAAGTACACGAGCTCCATCGACATACTTGACTCACTAAATTACAGAGATGGAGACGGAAAGAATACATGGAAAACACACCATAAGGATCACCCAGAACTGGTATGTCAATTCAACCTTGTTTTCTAATTAGTTTTCCAATTCCTGCATTCCCTTGTTTAATGCCAAAACCCAACAATAACACCAAACCGTAATCACAGATTAAAAGGATGCACGCACTCATGAAGAAGCATTACGGTGAAGCGGAGCTACGAGCCAACAGCGAACCGAACTGGTCGAGGATAGCAGAAACACCTAACAGAGTTTGCGTGCCAAAACAGCAGGGTACCCAATGCGGACACTTCATGGTTCAATTTGCAAAATACTGGAACGGCATTGATCTCATAAAAGATGATGAGGATTTCGATGTAAGTGAATAGTACGAGAGCAACAATTTTAATTTTTACAAGCAACACTACTTGAATACTTCAATTATCTCATGAAAGAAAAATAAAAGAATATCCACTGACCTCCATGCAGCAAAGCAACGTAGATGCCGAGTGGAAACCAGAGTTCCTTTTTACAACCATATTTGGTGAAACAAACCAAGTAAAGTGCGAGAAACTACCTGGAAGAATCAAATAATTCAAACCAGAAACTTCGAAGTTCTTTTCCACCAACAAAGGTAAGAAAATCATTTCTACTTATCTTTTTTTTGTAATAACCTACCCATCCCACGGTTCACCAATGTCTTTCGTATCACAAGAGCTTACATATTACATATCTTCTTCCGCTGACAGAAACAGATGAAACTAAAAGGGAAAAAAGACGAACACCAGTCCATACCCAAAACATTCTAATTGCTTCCAACACAAAACGGAGGCGTCCGACCTCTTCCATCTAGTCATGAGCGACAGCTGGCAGGAAGAATACAAAAAGTGAGTTGTTTTCTATTGCACCTCAAAAATAGTTGGACAGAGGCCAAAAATAATGTAAAAATCTGTTTCTCACTGACCGTAACCTCCAAAATTATTTAATCTCCCTGTCGCAGCAAAACTATATTTAGGCGCATCCGCAGGGATAGTGAAAGCACGCAACTTACTGGAGCCCAACTGAAGGCAGTATTTGGTCCAAGACCAGCACAGACGAACATACCACATCATATGGAAAAGAGGGTCCTCGATGACATAGCAGAAATCTGGGAAAGCAGACAAGATTCAAAACAGAGTGACAGAGTAATATTAGGCCCAAACTTTGCAGAGGTAAACTTTTAAAAAGCAAAATCTTGTCTATATTGCAACACCTACTCTTTTTATATTGTTACACAGCTCTTTTTTCTAACAGTTTTTTTCATCGTAATTATTGTTTGCAGCATATATTGGATTTAAAGGAACGCAAAACTACTATTAAAAATTTAAAAATGAATTGCAAAAAAGAAAGAATCAGCTGGTTCCCATGTATCTCAAGGAAAATCAACGGAAAAAGCTCTCAACAGCAAACATGGTAACAACCCTTTCCTCCATGACAAAATCTCAAAATATGCGTTCTATTAAATTACTTTATATTAAACTGTCATCTAAGCAACAAGTATTTTGTACGCAGATATTCGTTCCAATGGAGAAGCATGACCGCTATGTAGTATATGTGCTGGACAAATACAAACACAAAGTTCACATTATTGATCCTCGAGAAACGACTCCAGAGGAATTTGAGAAAGAAAAGTAGACATGGATAAATGGGATCTAAAAGAAGCATCTCGAGTTCTTCAGGAAAATGAAGATGCTAAAAAAGAAAGTGAAAGACAGTTTCAGGAATATCATGTTCATAAGTCGGCAATCGTAAGCATTTATACATAACAATTTTTTCAGTTTTACAAGTTGCAATATTAAAACAATTAATTACAAAATGCAATATTCCCAGGTACCTAGGTTTATAGAAGTCTTCAACACCATACTAGGACAAACAATGAATGCCAAGGGTACAAGATGGCAGATTCATACCGTGCAAGATGTTCTAGTGGTAGAAAAGGGAGAATCAACATTTGCTATTTTAAAGCTTGCATTCCTCTACAATGGTGAAAAGTTTGTCGAAGACCTGGAAGATTTGACAGTAAGTTTATATAGATTTACTTATAAACAACTTATATGCACAAACTCTAATAATATACTTCCCTTCTCGGCAAAATTTCACAGGATGAGGTCGAAGACTGGAGGGCAGAGGCAATGTACATTCTCTTAAGTAGCGAGATGAATCAAGTCAAAGCTAGTGAAATGGGTGACGAGATTAGCAAGATCTTGAGCAAAAATGAAGACTAAAACTTTTGATTTAGCCCGCGAGGCTAATTCTATCTAGACGTGACAAAAAAAGTGTATCTATAACTCACATTTCTATGTAATGTAGTTAGAAATTGCGTGTTCATGTTGAAAAGAGAACTATTTCGACAACAGTGCCTCTTACATCATCAGAGAGTGCCAGTAAACTATAAACAACAATGCCTCTTCTTATTTGTACGACAGCAGTGACTCCCAAAACGAACCCTTACGCGTGACTCTGGAAACCACCCTCCCGTGCCTCCAGAGGCGACATGGCCTTGTGCCACCAAACCCTGGGTCACCATGCCTCCGGGCAATATCCACACACACACATACCCTTACGCGTGACTCTGGAGACCACCCTCCCGTGCCTCCAGAGGTGACATGGCCTTGTGCCACCAAAGCCTGGGTCACCATGCATCCGGGCAATATCCACACACAAATACCAAGAACGCCTCAACCGTGGCTAGATCCTACGCACACGTGACTTCACATGCTTCAAGCATGTGCCTCTGGAGGCAACATACCAATGACTTCACGTGACTTCACATGCTTCAAACCCGTGCCTCCGGAGGCAACATACCAATGCCTTCATAGTATACACACATGTGAATGCACGCACAAACCTAGCTCGTAAGCAGACGTGACTGCCCATGCTTCAAACCCGTGCCTTTCGAAACAAAGCAGCTTGCCTTTTGCACAACCTGCTATATAAAAATTAAACAAGCAGGTTCCCTCGCGCCGGAGGCGCCGTGTCACACCACGACGTACAACGCACCGCATGAACCAGCACGCCGCACGACCAACACACACTTCGACCTATGCCGCCCCTTCGAGATGTTTATGAAAATTACATGAGTCGAAGGCGAGCCGGAGGTTCCCTCGCGCCGGAGGCGCCGTGCCACACCACGACGTACAACACGCCGCACGAACCAGCACGTCGCACGACCAACACACACTTCG
>NC_057805.1:490699603-490747058 GCF_018294505.1 Triticum aestivum | reverse complement strand
GGTTCCCTCGCGCCGGAGGCGCCGTGCCACACCACGACGTACAACGCGCCGCACGAACCAGCACGCCGCACGACCAACACACACTTCGACCTATGCCCCCCTTCAAGATGTTTATGAAAATTAAACGAGCCGGAAGCGCTTTTCTTCAATTTAGTAAAGTTATTATACACCCGTGCCTCTCCTAGTGTTCACTTGTGCCTATAAAGAAGTCACACGATTGAATGATTCTGGAGACTGTTGCTTTACATTAAAAAGTTGCTTTTTTCTTTACTTGAAAGGTCACATTTGATAGTGTTGGTAGTCCCCGCCCGTAACTACCCCATAAATCTCCATTACCTGGAAATATAATGGGAACAAAAAGGGAAACGGGAAAGGGAAACAGGGAACCAACCACGCAAGCTGGTATTTTTTTTGTGTGTTTTCGCGCGGAAAGGGAAAACGGAAAATTCTGGTAGTTCGAGGGTCAAACTGCAAAACGCACCAAACCACAAACCGGAAAGGGAAATCGGGAACCAACCGCGCAACTGGTTTTCCCTTGCGGGAGCGCTCCGCGCGCAACACTTGTCATGCGCGGAGCGCTCCCGAGCCGCTCGTTACGAGCGTTCCGAAGGAGCGCTCGTTAACTAGTTGCTCCCACATTTGCCAGGGTTTGATTTAGACTCGGATTGCATAGTTCAGGGTGCAATCGATCGGGATTTCGACTTGAAGGTTTGTTTCGCCGAACGTCTACGAGTTCAGGGTTTAAAATGGACTTTTTCCCTTTTATTACTACTGATGATGGGGATATTCTTCTACGTGTATCCAACTTTTATATTTGTAAAAAATTACTCCCACGAGGGAGCAACATGTTTGAATCACCAGGGTGGCAATCATATCCTCATTGTCAACTTCCCTTCTTTTATATGATCCTGATATACGAATGACACTAGGATATTTTTTGTTTGGTTATAAAAAAAGGATATTGATTTGATTTTTTAAACATGGTGTAAATGCAATGCTCATGTGAAAAAGGTAGATAAAGACACACGAATGCAGACCGACGAAGACAAGATCCAATACGCCAATCAAATCCCGTAAGATCCACCGGAGACAACCTCCACATGCCATCCAATGACGAGAGATGCACCACCGGAACGGGTGCTGGGCAGGGAGTCTTCCAGGACACAAATCCTAAACAAACACAAAAAGATGCCTAAAAAGGAGCAGGAGCCCTTCTGCCGACCAGGGCCGGGGTCCAACCCACCTCAAGAGACAAGGCAGACCAGTGATGGCGCTGCTGGAAGGCAAGGAAGCCCTAACCGCCTGAGTCACGAGAGGCACAAAGACGAAAGGGTATGATGGAGGTGTTTACAAGCACAAGAGTACTAAAATATATTTGTAACTTTTTGGTAAGAACATGGTGCATTACCTCCGACCTACTCGCCTATTTTTTTCACCTCCATCAAGATTTTTATTGTTTTTATAATGTCCTTGATATGTAATCTAGTGTTTCTGGTGAATATTAAAAACTAGCAACATGCTAGGATCAAGCTCGTGACAGCCATGTAATGATTGGCCATGATAGGGATGGGTCTCTCTCGTGGCTTCGTCGATGTGTACGTGATAAGACCTACACTATCGTGCATCGCATGGAAATCGAATGTGGTCCGTTTATTGTAGCTCTACCTTGTTGCAATAAACACTGTTGATCTCACAAGAAAAAATAACACCCTTACATTTTTATTTTCTCAAATAAATGACGCTATCATGCCAAGTCATTTGGAAGACTTTTTTTGTGGGCAGTTTTTATTTGAATTTTGCCAGACTATGGGAGCAAAGCCATGTTCTCACGTGCAAGCAAGTCAACTCACATATACGGCAATTCTTATTTGCCTCTTATTCGTATTCATCAATGCAGTCTTCTTCCACCTCCATTTAATTATCCATCACTTACTGAATCCTAATATGCATACAGTGCAACCTTCTTTAATTATGCAGCAAGCCGCTATTGCTCACCATTTCATTAGCCCACACATGACATCATATCCCTTTTTCCTTTAGTGGGACTCATTCTCTTCTTCTCACATCATCATCCTCATCCTCCACTTATTGATTCTCAAGCCGACTTATTGAGTTAATCGATAATAGGTAACTCGAAGACGTATATAAATTGATGGCGTTGGTTCTAAGAGGGCGAGGTGGTACTATTTATTGATAATAGAAAGATCTGACTAATTGAGTTAGTGTTTTTTTAGGACTAGCAGAGGCCCAACGCAACATGTGTTATGTAATTGCAGTCGGCCTGCTCGGAGTGTAGCAGGCCCCTTGACCCACATAACGGATTGACTCCCTGTAGCCCAATCAAAGGAAAATAATATGGAGCAGACCCCTTCACTACACGGTTTGGAGGGCGAACCCAAAATTTTATTTATGTGTAGACGGACAAAAAACTCAGTACTACCTAAGATAGACGGGAAAAATAATTCTATACGGTGAATGGAACAAAAATTCTAAAAAACGCACCACCCTTTATTAGTAGGTACAGATATAAATTGCGAGCAAAAGGAGCCACGGTCGGATTAACCGGTCCAATTAGCTACAGTATAGTTACCATTTTGGGGAGGTTTCGGGTCTGGGTTTTTTTTTGGAAAAACTCTCGATCTATTCATCATTTGTCAAGACAGTACAAAGAACACCAGAAGTAAAAATTACACCCAGATCTGTAGATCACCTAGTGACGACTACAAGCACAGGAGAGAGTCAAAGGCGCGTTGTTGTCATCGTCCCTCCCTCACCGGAGCCGGCAAACCTTGTTGTAGTAGATAGTCGGGAAGTCGTCGTGGACCCAATAGGATCAGCACACTAGAATAGCACCCGCCGTCGATGAAGAGAAGCGTAGATCAGAAGGATCCAACCTGAAGATACACGAACACAGACGAACGAAGACCGGATCCAAATGGATCACTGAAAATAAACGCTGACCGAATCCCGCGAGATCCACAGGAGACAAACCTCCACATGCCTTACAATTGCACTAGACGCACTGTTAGAAAGGGGGATAAGTGGGGAGAATCTTATTTGAACATCAAGGAGCCGCCGCCATCTCGTCTTCCCGAGCAGGACACAAACCCTAAACTGACTCAAAAGAACACCTAAAAATATTACAGGAGCCTCCCACCGGAAAGGGTCGGGATCCGCCATGCCTCCATGGCCCAAGGCCACGAAAGTTTCAGACTTGAACTTTGCTTGGCTGGAATACCATTGTCCTCCTAAGAGCATCTCCAATAGCTCTCCTATTTTAGAGCACAAAAAAATGGTGCGGTAAAAAAAATTGGGCACCAAAACTGATTTTTTTTTAGGACAGGAGAAGTGCTCGTATCCAACGGCGGCCCTAAAATAGTGCGGCCGCACGACTGCCGAACCACATTTTGCATATAGAATTTGCACACAAATAATAACAAATGCATCTTAAATGAATTTCAAACAAACTACAAATTGTTGCATAGTTCTGCAAATTATTACATAGTTCATCAGATCCACAACATAAATTGTTCATGACCTCGACAACAAAGTTTAGCACACGAATGAAACAAACATGGGGATGCAAACTATGCTCGTTGGCGTTCATGCCATGCCCATCACTCCTTCATCACATCTTTTTGGAGATTGTCGTGTGTATCAGGATATCGGATCTCACCGTAGACCTCAAGAAAGCGGGATCCCATTAGGTTGTAGGTACTATATCTAAATCATGTCGACACTCATTCTCTATGATCATATTGTGTAAGATCACACAAGTTGTCATGATGTACCATAGGATATCTTTGTCCCAAAACCTACCTGGTCCTCGCACAATAGCAAATTGGGCTTGAAAATCCCATAAGCCCTCTCCACATCTTTTCTAGTAGCCGCTTGAGCATTGTGAAAGTTCTTTCTTACCTTGGCGTTTTGAAAACGGATTGATGAAAGTGCCCCAGTTTGGATAAATGACATCCGCAAGATAATACCCAAAGTTGTATGTGCGACCATTTGCTTGAAAGGTCACTGGTGTTTGTTCCCTGTTGGCTAAATTGGTGAAGAGAGGAGATCGATGCAACACACTGATATCATTACAAGATCCAGACATCCAAAGCAGGCATGTCAAATCTATGTCTCCTGATCCGCCACTGCCTCAAAAATGATGGTCGCATCCTTGTTGCGTCCTTTGTACTATCCATGCCATGATGCAGGGCAATTCTTCCACTTTCAGTGCATGCAATCAATGGGGCCAAGCTGTTGGGGAACACAGTAATTTCAAAAAAAATCCTACGATCACGCAAGATCTATGTGATGCATAGCAACGAGCGGGAGAGTGTAGTCCACGTACCCTCGTAGACCGTAAGCGGAAGCGTCAAGTGATGCGGTTGATGTAGTCGAACGTCTTCGCGATCCGACCGATCCTAGTACCGAAAGTACGGCACCTCCACGATCTGCACACGTTCAGCTCGGTGACATCCCACGAACTCTAGATCCAGCTCAGGCCGAGGGAGAGTTTCGTCAGCACGACGGCGTGATGACAGTGATGACGAAGCTACCGGCGTAGGGCTTCGCCTAAGCACTGCAACGATATGACGGAGGTGGAATTCTGTGGAGGGGCACCGCACACGGCTAAACAATGTCAACTTGTGTGTTCTAGGGTGCCCCTCTGTCCCCGTATATAAAGGAGCAAGGGGGAGGCCGGCCGGCCCTCTGGCGCGCCAAGGAGGGGAGGAATCCTCCTCCTAGTAGGAGTAGGAGGGGAAGGAAAAGGGGGGCGCCGCCCCCCCTCCTAGTCCAATTCGGACTCAAGGGGGAGGGGGCGCACGGCCTGCCCTGACCGCCCGTCTCTCTCTCTCCACTAAGGCCCATCTAAGCCCATTAGTTCCCCGGGGGGTCCGGTAACCCTCCGGCACTCCGGTTTTACCCAAAACCACCCGGAACACTTCCGGTGTCCGAATATAGCCGTCCAATATATCAATCTTTATATCTCGACCATTTCGAGACTCCTCGTCGTGTCCGTGATCATATCCGGGACTCCGAACAACCTTCGGTACATCAAAACACATAAACTCATAATACCGATCATCACCGAACGTTAAGCGTGCGGACCCTACGGGTTTGAGAACTATGTAGACATGACCGAGACACATCTCCGGTCAATAACCAATAGCGGAACCTGGATGCTCATATTGGCTCCCACATATTCTACGAAGATCTTTATCGGTCAAACCGCATAACAACATACATTGTTCCCTTTCTCATCGGTATGTTACTTGCCCAAGATTCGATCATTGGTATCTCAATACCTAGTTCATCTCGTTACTGGCAAGTCTCTTTACTCGTTCCATAATGCATCATCCCGCAACTAACTCATTAGTCACATTGCTTGCAAGGCTTATAGTGATGTGCATTACCGAGAGGGCCCAGAGATACCTCTCCGACAATCGGAGTCACAAATCCTAATCTCGATCTATGGCAACTCAACAAACACCATCGGAGACACCTGTAGAGCATCTTTATAATCACCCAGTTATGTTGTGACGTTTCATAGCATAGAAAGTGTTCTTCCGGTATTCGGGAGTTGCATAATCTCATAGTCATAGGAACGTGTATAAGTCGGGAAGAAAGCAATAGCAACATACTAAATGATCAAGTGCTAAGCTAACGGAATGGGTCAAGTCAATCACATCATTCTCTAATGATGTGACCCCGTTCATCGAATGACAACTCATGTCTATGGCTAGGAAACTTAACCATCTTTGATTAACAAGCTAGTCAAGTAGAGGCATACTAGTGACACTCTGTTTGTCTATGTATTCACACATGTACTAAATTTCCGGTTAATACAATTCTAGCATGAATAATAAACATTTATCATGATACAAGGAAATATAAATAACAACTTTATTATTGCCTCTAGGGCATATTTCCTTCAGTCTCCCACTTGCACTAGAGTCAATAATCTAGATTACACAGTAATGATTCTAACACCCATGGAGTCTTGGTGTTGATCATGTTTTGCTCGTGAGAGAGGCTTAGTCAACGGGTCTGCAACATTCAGATCCGTATGTATCTTGCAAATCTCTATGTCTCCCTCCTTGACTTGATCGCAGATGGAATTGAAGCATCTCTTGATGTGCTTGGTTCTCTTGTGAAATATGGATTCCTTTGCCAAGGCAATTGCACCAGTATTGTCACAAAAGATTTTCATTGGACCCGATGCACTAGGTATGACACCTAGATCGGATATGAACTCCTTCATCCAGACTCCTTCATTTGTTGCTTCCGAAGCAGCTATGTACTCTGCTTCACACGTAGATCCCACCACGATGCTTTGGTTAGAACTGCACCAACTGACAGCTCCACCGTTCAATAAAAATACGTATCCGGTTTGTGACTTAGAGTCATCCAGATCAGTGTCAAAGCTTGCATCTACGTAACCATTTACGACGAGCTCTTTGTCACCTCCATAAATGAGAAACATATCCTTAGTCCTTTTCAGGTATTTCAGGATGTTCTTGACCGCTGTCCAGTGATCCACTCCTGGATTACTTTGGTACCTCCCTGCTAAACTAATAGCAAGGCACACATCAGGTCTGGTACACAGCATTGCATACATGGTAGAGCCTATGGCTGAAGCATAGGGAACAACTTTCATTTTCTCTCTATCTTCTGCAGTGGTCGAGCATTGAGTCTGACTCAACTTCACACCTTGTAACACAGGCAAGAACCCTTTCTTTGCTTGATCCATTTTGAACTTCTTCAAAACTTTATCAAGGTATGTGCTTTGTGAAAGTCCAATTAAGCGTCTTGATCTATCTCTATAGATCTTGATGCCCAATATATAAGCAGCTTCACCGAGGTCTTTCATTGAAAAACTCTTGTTCAAGTATCCTTTTATGTTATCCAAAAATTCTATATCATTTCCAATCAACAATATGTCATCCACATATAATATTAGAAATGCTACAGAGGTCCCACTCACTTTCTTGTAAATACAGGCTTCTCCAAAAGTCTGTATAAAACCATATGCTTTGATCACACTATCAAAGCGTTTATTCCAACTCCGAGATGCTTGCACCAGTCCATAGATGGATCGTTGGAGCTTGCACACTTTGTTAGCATCCTTTGGATTGATAAAACCTTCGGGTTGCATCATATACAACTCTTCTTCCAGAAATCCATTCAGGAATGCAGTCTTTACATCCATTTGCCAAATTTCATAATCATAAAATGCAGCAATTGCTAACATGATTCAGACGGACTTAAGCATCGCTACGGGTGAGAAAGTCTCATCGTAGTCAACTCCTTGAACTTGTCGAAAACCTTTCGCAACAAGTCGAGCTTTGTAGATGGTAACATTACCATCAGCGCCAGTCTTCTTCTTGAAGATCCATTTATTCTCGATGGCTTGCCGATCATCAGGCAAGTCAACCAAATTCCACACTTTGTTCTCATACATGGATCCCATCTCAGATTTCATGGCCTCAAGCCATTTCGCGGAATCTGGGCTCATCATCGCTTCCTCATAGTTCATAGGTTTGTCATGGTCAAGTAACATGACCTCCAGAACCAGATTACCGTACCACTCTAGTGCGGATCTTACTCTGGTTGACCTACGAGGTTCGGTAGTAACTTGATCTGAAGTTACATGATCATCATCATTAGCTTCCTCACTAATAGGTGTAGGAGTCACAGGAACTGATTTCTGTGATGAACTACTTTCCAATAAGGGAGCAGGTACAGTTACCTCATCAAGTTCTACTTTCCTCCCGCTCACTTCTTTCGAGAGAAACTCCTTCTCTAGAAAGGATCCATTCTTGGCAATGAATATCTTGCCTTCGGATCTGTGATAGAAGGTGTACCCAACAGTCTCCTTTGGGTATCCTATGAAGACACATTTCTCCGATTTGGGTTCGAGCTTATCAGGTTGAAGCTTTTTCACATAAGCATCGCAGCACCAAACTTTCAGAAATGACAACTTTGGTTTCTTGCCAAACCACAGTTCATAAGGTGTCGTCTCAACGGATTTAGATGGTGCCCAATTTAATGCGAATGCAGCCGTCTCTAAAGCATAACCCCAAAATGATAGCGGTAAATCAGTAAGAGACATCATAGATCGCACCATATCTAATAAAGTGCAGTTACGACGTTCGGACACACCATTACGTTGTGGTGTTCCGGGTGGTGTGAGTTGCAAAAATATTCCGCATTGTTTCAAATGAAGACCAAACTCGTAACTCAAATATTCTCCTCCACGATCAGATCATAGAAACTTTATTTTCTTGTTACAATGATTTTCCACTTCACTCTGAAATTCTTTGAACTTTTCAAATGTTTCAGACTTATGTTTCATCAAGTAGATATACCCATATCTGCTCAAATCATCTGTGAAGGTGAGAAAATAATGATACCCGCCAAGAGCTCTGCTCAGTGCAATGTAACGGAATACCATATGTCACCATGTGCAATGCGGCGGTGACCTTCTGCTCAGTGCTATGCCCAAGAGCTCTGGCGCAGTTCCTCCTTTCAACGAAGGACCAATCATGTTGAAGGAAATGTGCCCTAGAGGCAATAATAAAGTTGTTATTTATATTTCTTTATATCATGATAAATGTTTATTATTCATGCTACAATTTTATTAACCGGAAACTTGATACATGTGTGAATACATAGACAAAACAGAGTGTCCCTAGTATGCCTCTACTTGACTAACTCGTTAATCAAAGATGGTTAAGTTTCCTAGCCATAGACATGTGTTGTCATTTGATGAACGGGATCACATCATTAGAGAATGATGTGATGGACAAGACCCATCCGTTAGCTTAGCATAATGATCGTTTAGTTTTATTGCTATTGCTTTCTTCATGCACTACTAGGGAAAAGCTTATAGACAGGCGCTTACTAGTAGTGCGGGTTTATACACCTTGCTGCTGCTACTTACTAGTAGCGCGGTTTTTTACCCCTCGCTGCTACTAAGTTGATAGTAGTAGCGCGGGTTTTTAACCCTCGCTACTACTAAGCAGTCTATACCGTGCCCCCCCCCCGGGGACATGCCATAGTAGTAGCGAGGGGTATGAACCCGCACTACTACTAAGTTGATAGTAGTAGCGCGGGTTTATACCCCTCGCTACTACTAAGTGTTGGGGAACGTAGTAATTTCAAAAAAAAAATCCTACGCACACGCAAGATCATGGTGATGCATAGCAACGAGAGGGGAGAGTGTTGTCCACGTACCATCGTAGACCGAAAGCGGAAGCGTTAGTACAACGCGGTTGATGTAGTCGTACGTCTTCACGATCCGACCGATCAAGTACCGAACGCACGGCACCTCCGAGTTCAGCACACGTTCAGCCTGATGACGTCCCTCGAACTCCAATCCAGCCGAGTGTTGAGGGAGAGTTTCGTCAGCACGACGGCGTCGTGATGATGATGATGTTCTACCAACGCAGGGCTTCGCCTAAGCACCGCTACTGTATTATCGAGGTGGACTATGGTGGAGGCGGCACCGCACACGGCTAAAAGATCAAACGATCAATTGTTGTTTCTATGGGGTGCCCCCCTGCCTCCGTATATAAAGGATCGAGGGGAAGGTGGCCGACCAAGGAGGAGGGCGCGCCAAGGGGGGAGTCCTACTCCCACCGGGAGTAGGACTCCTCCTTTCCTTGTTGGAGTAGGAGAGAAGGAAAGAGGGGGAGAGGGAGAAGGAAAAGGGGGCTGCACCCCTTGTCCAATTCGGACCAGAGGGCGGGTGTGCGCCTCCTTCCTTTTGGCATCTCTCCTCTATTCCCGTATGGCCCAATAAGGCCCAATACTTCTCCCGAGCGAATTCCCGTAACTCTCCGGTACTCCGATAAATACCCGAATCACTCGGAACCTTTCCGAAGTCCGAATATAGTCGTCCAATATATCGATCTTTATGTCTCGGCCATTTCGAGACTCCTCGTCATGTCCCCGATCTCATCCGGGACTCCAAACTACCTTCGGTACATCAAAACACATAAACTCATAATATAACCGTCATCGAACTTTAAGCGTGCGGACCCTACGGGTTCGAGAACTATGTAGACATGAAAGACACGTCTCCGGTCAATAACAAATAGCGGAACCTGGATGCTCATATTGGCTCCCACATATTCTACGAAGATCTTTATCGGTCAGACCGCATAACAACATACGTTGTTCCCTTTGTCATCGGTATGTTACTTGCCTGAGATTCGATCGTCGGTATCTCAATACCTAGTTCAATCTCGTTACCGGCAAGTCTCTTTACTCGTTCCGTAATACATCATCCCGCAACTAACTCATTAGTTACAATGCTTGCAAGGCTTATAGTGATGTGCATTACCGAGAGGGCCCAGAGATACCTCTCTGACAATCGGAGTGACAAATCCTAATCTCGAAATACGCCAACCCAACAAGTACCTTCGGAGACACCTGTAGAGAACCTTTATAATCACCCAGTTACGTTGTGACGTTTGGTAGCACACAAAGTGTTCCTCCGGTAAACGGGAGTTGCATAATCTCATAGTCATAGGAACATGTATAAGTCATGAAGAAAGCAATAGCAACATACCAAACGATCGAGTGCTAAGCTAACGGAATGGGTCAAGTCAATCACATCATTCTCCTAATGATGTGATCCCGTTAATCAAAAGACAACTCATGTATATGGCTAGGAAACATAACCATCTTTGATCAACGAGCTAGTCAAGTAGAGGCATACTAGTGACACTCTGTTTGTCTATGTATTCACACAAGTATTATGTTTTCGGTTAATACAATTCTAGCATGAATAATAAACATTTATCATGAAATAAGGAAATAAATAATAACTTTTATTATTGCCTCTAGGGCATATTTTCTTCAGTCTCCCACTTGCACTAGAGTCAATAATCTAGTTCACATCAGCATGTGATTTAATACCAATAGTTCACATCACCATGTGATTAACACCCATAGTTCACATCGTCATGTGACCAACACCCAAAGGGTTTACTAGAGTCAATAATCTAGTTCACATCGCTATGTGATTAACACCCAAAGAGTACTAAGGTGTGATCATGTTTTGATTGTGAGATAATTTTAGTCAACGGGTCTGTCACATTCAGATCCGTAAGTATTTTGCAAATTTCTATGTCTACAATGCTCTGCCCGGAGCTACTCTAGCTAATTGCTCCCACTTTCAATATGTATTTAGACCAAGACTTAGAGTCATCTAGATTAGCGTCAAAACTTGCATCGACGTAACCCTTTACGACGAACCTTTTGTCACTTCCATAATCGAGAAACATATCCTTATTCCACTAAGGATAATTTTGACCGCTGTCCAGTGATCTACTCCTAGATCACTCTTGTACTCCCTTGCCAAAATCAGTGTAGGGTATACAATAGATCTAGTACACAGCATGGCATACTTTATACAACCTATGGCTGAGGCATAGGGAATGACTTTCATTCTCTTTCTATCTTCTGCCGTGGTCGGGCTTGGAGTATTACTCAATTTCACACCTTGTGACATAGGCAAGAACTCTTTCTTTGACTGTTCCATTTTGAACTACTTCAAAATCTTGTCAAGGTATGTACTCATTGAAAAAACTTATCAAGCGTTTTGATCTATCTCTATAGATCTTGATGCTCAATATGTAAGCAGCTTTACTGAGGTCTTTCTTTAAAAAACTCCTTTCAAACACTCCTTTATGCTTTGCAGAATAATTCTACATTATTTTCGATCAACAATATGTCTTTCACATATACTTATCAGAAATGTTGTAGTGCTCCCACTCACTTTCTTGTAAATACAGGCTTCACCGCAAGTCTGTATAAAACTATATGCTTTGATCAACTTATCAAAGTGTATATTCCAACTCCGAGATGCTTGCACCAGTCCATTGATGGATCGCTGGAGCTTTGCATATTTTGTTAGCACCTTTAGGATTGACAAAACCTTCTGGTTGCATCATATACAACTCTTCTTTAATAAATCCATTAAGGAATGCAGTTTTGTTTACCCATTTGCCAGATTTCATAAAATGCGGCAATTGCTAACATGATTCGGACAGACTTAAGCATAGATACAAGTGAGAAACTCTCATCGTAGTCAACACCTTGAACTTGTCGAAAACCTTTTGCGACAATTCTAGCTTTGTAGATAGTAATACTACTATCAGCGTCCATCTTCCTCTTGAAGATCCATTATTCTCAATTGCTTGCCGATCATCGGGCAAGTCAACCAAAGTCCACACTTTGTTCTCATACATGGATCCCATCTCAGATTTCATGGCCTCAAGCCATTTCGCGGAATCTGGGCTCATCATCGCTTCCTCATAGTTTGTAGGTTTGTCATGGTCAAGTAACATGACCTCCAGAACTGGATTACCGTACCACTCTGGTGCGGATTTCATTCTGGTTGACCTACGAGGTTTGGTAGTAACTTGATCTGAAGTTACATGATCATCATCATTAGCTTCCTCACTAATTGGTGTAGGAGTCACAGGAACAGATTTCTGTGATGAACTACTTTCCAATAAGGGAGCAGGTACAGTTACCTCATCAAGTTCTACTTTCCTCCCACTCACTTCTTTCGAGAGAAATTCCTTCTCCAGAAAGATTCCGAATTTAGCAACAAAAGTCTTGCCTTCGGATCTGTGATAGAAGGTGTACCCAACAGTCTCCTTTGGGTATCCTATGAAGACATATTTCTCCGATTTGGGTTTGAGCTTATCAGGATGAAACTTTTTCATATAAGCATCACAATCCCAAACTTTAAGAAACGACAACTTTGGTTTCTTGCCAAACCACAGTTCATATTGTGTCATCTCAACGGACTTAAACGGTGCCCTTTTTAACGTGGATGCAGCTGTCTTTAATGCATAACCCCAAAACGATAGTGGTAAATCGGTAAGAAACATCATAGATTGCACTATATCCAATAAAGTACGGTATGACGTTCGGACACACCATTATGCTGTGGTGTTCCAGGTGGCACGAATTTGTGAAACTATTCCACATTGTTTTAATTGAAGACCAAACTCGTAACTCAAATATTTGTCTCCGCGATCAGATCGTAGAAACCTTATTTTCTTGTCATGATGATTTTCCACTTCACTCTAAAATTCTTTGAACTTTTCAAATGTTTCAGACTTATGTTTCATCAAGTAGATATACCCATATCTTCTCAAATCATCTGTGAAGGTCAGAAAATAACGATACCCGCCGCGAGCCTCAACATTCATCGGACCACATACATCTGTATGTATGATTTCCAACAAATCTGTTGCTCTCTCCATAGTTCCGGAGAACGGCGTTTTAGTCATCTTGCCCATGAGGCACGGTTCGCAAGTACCAAGTGATTCATAATCAAGTGGTTCCAAAAGTCCATCAACATGGAGTTTCTTCATGCGCTTTACACCAATATGACCTAAACGGCAGTGCCACAAATAGGTTGCACTATCATTATTAACTTTGCATCTTTTGGCTTCAATATTATGAATATGTGTATCACTACGATTGAGATCCAACAAACCATTTTCATTGGGTGTGTAACCATATAAGGTTTTATTCATGTAAACAAAACAACAATTATTCTCTAACTTAAATGAATAACCATATTGCAATAAACATGATCAAATCATATTCATGCTCAACGCAAACACCAAATAACACTTATTTAGGTTCAACACTAATCCCGAAAGTTATATGGATTGTGCGATGATGATCACATCAATCTTGGAACTACTTCCAACACACATCGTCACTTCATCCTTAACTAGTCTCTGTTCATTTTGCAACTCCTGTTTTAAGTTACTACTCTTAGCAACTAAACCAGTATCAAATACTGAGGGGTTGCTATAAACACTAGTAAAGTACACGTCAATAACATGTATATCAAATATAATTTTGTTCACTTTGCCATCCTTCTTATCCGCTAATTATTTGGGGTAGTTCTGCTTCCAGTGACCAGTCCTTTTGCAGTAGAAGCACTTAGTCTCAGGCTTAGGACCAGACTTGGGCTTCTTCACTTGAGCAGCAACTTGCTTGCCGTTCTTCTTGAAGTTCCCCTTCTTCCCTTTGCCCTTTTCTTGAAACTAGTGGTCTCGTCAACCATCAACACTTGATGTTTTTCTTGATTTCTACCTTCGTCGATTTTAGCATCACAAAGAGCTCGGGAATTACTTTCGTCATCCCTTGCATACTATAGTTCATCACGAAGTTCTACTAACTTGGTGATGGTGACTAGAGAATTTTGTCAATCACTATTTTCTCTGGAAGATTAACTCCCACTTGATTCAAGCGATTGTAGTACCCAGACAATCTGAGCACATGCTCACTGCTTGAGCTATTCTCCTCCATCTTTTAGCTATAGAACTTGTTGGAGACTTCATATCTCTCAACTCGGGTATTCGCTTGAAATATTAACTTCAACTCCTGGAACATCTCATATGGTCCATGACGTTCAAAACGTCTTTGAAGTCCCGATTCTAAGCCGTTAAGCATGGTGCACTAAACTATCAAGTAGTCATCATATTGAGCTAGCCAAACGTTCATAACATCTGCATCTGCTCCTGCAATAGGTCTGTCACCTAGCGGTGCATCAAGGACATAATTCTTCTATGCAGCAATGAGGATAATCCTCAGATCATGGATCCAATCCGCATCTTTGCTACTAACATCTTTCAACATAATTTTTCTCTAGGAACATATCAAAAATAAACACAGGCAAGCAACAACGCGAGCTATTGATCTACAACATAGATATGCTAATACTACCAGGACTAAGTTCATGATAAATTTAAGTTCAATTAATCATATTACTTAAGAACTCCCACTTAGATAGACATGCCTCTAATCCTCTAAGTGATCACGTGATCCATATCAACTAAACCATGTCCGATCACCACGTGAGATGGAGTAGTTTCAACGGTGAACATCACTATGTTGATCATATCTACTATATGATTCATGCTCGACCTTTCGGTCTCCGTGCTCCGAGGCCATATCTGTTATATGCTAGGCTCGTCAAGCTTAACCTGAGTATTCCGCGTGTGCAACTGTTTTGCACCCGTTGTATTTGAACGTAGAGCCTATCACACCCGATCATCACGTGGTGTCTCAGCACGAAGAACTTTCGCAACGATGCATACTCAGGGAGAACACTTATACTTTGATAATTTAGTGAGGGATCATCTTATAATGCTACCGTCAATCAAAGCAAGATAAGATGCATAAAAGATAAACATCACATGAAATCAATATAAGTGATATGATATGGCCATCATCATCTTGTGCTTATGATCTCCATCTCCGAAGCACCGTCATGATCACCATCGTCACCGGTGCGACGCCTTGATCTCCATCGTAGCATCGTTGTCGTCTCGCCAATCTTATGCTTCTACGACTATCGCTACCGCTTAGTGATAAAGTAAAGCATTACAGGGCGATTGCATTGCATACAAAAAGCGACAACCATATGGCTCCTGCCAGTTGCCGATAACCCGGTTACAAAACATGATCATCTCATACAATAAAATATAGCATCATGTCTTGACCATATCACATCACAACATGCCCTGCAAAAACATGTTAGACGTCCTCTACTTTGTTGTTGCAAGTTTTACGTGGCTGCTACTGGGCTTAGCAAGAACTGTTCTTACCTACGCATCAAAACCACAACGATAGTTTGTCAGGTTGGTGCTGTTTTAACCTTCGCAAGGACCGGGCGTAGCCACACTCGGTTCAACTAAAGTTGGAGAAACTGACACCCGCCAGCCACCTCTATGCAAAGCACGTCGGAAGAACCAGTCTCGCGTAAGCGTACGCGTAATGTCGGTCCGGGCCGCTTCATCCAACAATACCGCCGAACCAAAGTATGACATGCCGGTAAGCAGTATGACTTATATCGCCCACAACTCACTTGTGATCTACTCGTGCATATAACATCAACGCATAAAACCTGGCTCTGATGCCACTGTTGGGGAACGTAGTAATTTCAAAAAAAAATCCTACGCACACGCAAGATCATAGTGATGCATAGCAACGAGAGGGGAGTGTTGTCCACGTACCCTCGTAGACCGAAAGCGGAAGCGTTAGTACAACGCGGTTGATGTAGTCGTACGTCTTCATGATCCGACCGATCAAGTACCGAACGCACGGCACCTCCGAGTTCAGCACACGTTCAGCCCGATGACGTCCCTCGAACTCCGATCCAGCCGAGTGTTGAGGGAGAGTTTCGTCAGCACGACGCCGTGGTGACGATGATGATGTTCTACCGACGCAGGGCTTCGCCTAAGCACCGCTACAGTATTATCGAGGTGGACTATGGTGGAGGGGGGCATCGCACACGGCTAAAAGATCAAACGATCAATTGTTGTTTCTATGGGGTGCCCCCCTGCCTCCGTATATAAAGGAGCAAGGGGAAGGCGGCCGGCCAAGGAAGAGGGTGCGCCAAGGGGGGAGTCCTACTCCCACCAGGAGTAGGACTCCTCCTTTCCTTGTTGGAGTAGGAGAGAAGGAAAAGGGGGCTGCACCCCTTGTCCAATTCGGACCAGAGGGGGGTGCGCGCCTCCTTCCTTTTGGCCTCTCTCCTCTATTCCCGTATGGCCCAATAAGGCCCAATACTTCTCCCCGGCGAATTCCCGTAACTCTCTGGTACTCCGATAAATACCCGAATCACTCGGAACCTTTCCGAAGTCCGAATATAGTCGTCCAATATATTGATCTTTACGTCTCGGCCATTTAGAGACTCCTCGTCATGTCCCCGATCTCATCCGGGACTCCAAACTACCTTCGGTACATCAAAACACATAAACTCATAATATAACCGTCATCGAACTTTAAGCGTGCGGACCCTACGGGTTCGAGAACTATGTAGACATGACCGAGACACGTCTCCGGTCAATAACCAATAGCGGAACCTGGATGCTCATATTGGCTCCCACATATTCTACGAAGATCTTTATCGGTCAGACCGCATAACAATATACGTTGTTCCCTTTGTCATCGGTATGTTACTTGCCTGAGATTCGATCGTCGGTATCTCAATACCTAGTTCAATCTCGTTACCGGCAAGTCTCTTTACTCGTTCCGTAATACATCATCCCGCAACTAACTCATTAGTTACAATGCTTGCAAGGCTTATAGTGATGTGCATTACCGAGAGGGCCCAGGGATACCTCTCCGACAATCAGAGTGACAAATCCTAATCTCGAAATACGCCAACCCAACAAGTACCTTCGGAGACACCTGTAGAGCACCTTTATAATCACCCTATTACATTGTGACGTTTGGTAGCACACAAAGTGTTCCTCCGGTAAAACGGGAGTTGCATAATCTCGTAGTCATAGGAACATCTATAAGTCATGAAGAAAGCAATAGCAACATACTAAACGATCGAGTGCTAAGCTAACGGAATGGGTCAAGTCAATCACATCATTCTCCTAATGATGTGATCCCGTTAATCAAATGACAACTCATCTCTATGGCTAGGAAAATAACCATCTTTGATCAACGAGCTAGTCAAGTAGAGGCATACTAGTGACACTCTGTTTGTCTATGTATTCACACAAGTATTATGTTTCTGGTTAATACAATTCTAGCATGAATAATAAACATTTATCATGAAATAAGGAAATAAATAATAACTTTTATTATTGCCTCTAGGGCATATTTCCTTCACTAAGTACAAGGTAGGTGAAGTCTCCATATCCTCGGTCGAATCCCTCCTCTCTCCCTCACTCTCCCCCTCTCTTCATAGGCTCTCCCATTCCGCTTCTCCTTCCCAGCCGTGATTCCCTTCCTCATCCACCACCACCGTCGGCCTCGCACCTCATGCCTCCACCAAATCCGGTGACCTCCACACCCACCGCAGCCCCCCCTCCTTCCTCCTCCTTCTCTGATGTTGGAAGGAGAGGGAGATCCAGCAGAGCGCCATCCATGGCGGCGGCCAGATCCGCCATGGACACAACCACAGGTGAGTTGTTCTTCCTACTCCTCTCTCTCTCTCTCTCTCTCTCTCTCTCTCTCTCTCTCTCTCTCTTCATCTTCCAGATCGAGCAGAGTGCCATCCATGTCGTCATCTAGGGTTCCGGCTCCAACTCCGGCGACCACCGGTGAGTTGCTGCACCTACTCCTCTCTATCTCTCTCTTCCTCTTCTAATCCTTGTCTCTTTTTTGTAGCAGCAGCAAAGGAGAGGTGTATCACCATGGACGACTTCATCCCCTCTAGGATCAGCATCGACCATGGATGAAGAGGACGATGACGCCTAGCTAGCAGCAGCAGCCATGGCTGCAATTTATTTTTTTAATTCCTAATTAGTTAGCAGTAGCAAGGGTACAAACCCACGCTACTACTAGTTAGTAGTAGCACGGGTGGTATCCACGCTACTACTAACGAACGTAGTAGTAGCGCGGGTGGCGCCATATCAGTAGCGCGGGCACCCGCGCTACTGATGTACTTAAAACCCGCGCTACTGCTAGGCTTTTCCCTAGTAGTGATGACTTATACAAGTTCATCTAACTATGAGATTATGCAACTCCCGAATACCGGAGGAACACCTTGTGTCCTATCAAACGTCACAACGTAACTAGGTGATTATAAAGATGCTCTATAGGTGTCTCCGATGGTGTTTGTTGAGCTGGCATAGATTGAGATTAGGATTTGTCACTCCGAGTATCGGAGAGGTATCTCTGGGCCCTCTCGGTAATGCACATCACTATAAGCCTTGCAAGCAATGTGACTAATGAGTTAGTTACGGGATGATGCATTACGGAACGAGTAAAGAGACTTGCCGGTAACGAGATTGAACTAGGTATGAGGATACCGACGATCAAATCTCGGGCAAGTAACATACCGATGACAAAGGGAACAACGTATGTTGTTATGCGGTTTGACCGATAAAGATCTTCATAGAATATGTAGGAGCCAATATGAGCATCCAGGTTCCGCTATTGGTT
The DNA here is from genome assembly GCF_018294505.1 of Triticum aestivum. NCBI lineage: Eukaryota > Viridiplantae > Streptophyta > Magnoliopsida > Poales > Poaceae > Triticum > Triticum aestivum. The sequence goes on along the minus strand of NC_057805.1, from coordinate 490,728,110 downwards.
ATTGACCGGAGATGTGTCTCGGTCATGTCTGCATAGTTCTCGAACCCGTAGGGTCCGCACGCTTAACGTTCAATGACGATTTGTATTATGAGTTATGTGATTTGATGACCGAAGTTTGTTCAGAGTCCCGGATGAGATCACGGACATGACGAGGAGTCTCGAAATGGTTGAGAGGTAAAGATTCATATATAGGACAATGGTATTTGGACACCGGAAGTGTTCCGGGTGATACCGGGTCACCGAAAGTGGTTCCGGGCAAACCCTGGCAAAGATATGGGCTTAATGGGCCAAGTAAGGGAACACAACAGCCCACAAGGGGCTGGTGCGCCCCCTATACGGCCAGCCACGTGGGGAGAAAGGGAAAGGAGAGGAGGAAAAGGAAAGTATGAAGTAGGACTCCTACTTCCTTCCCCTTTCCCCCCTTCCTTTCCCCCTTGTCCAAATATGGTAAGGGGGCGAATTGGACTAGGGGCCCAAGTAGGATTCCTCCTACTTGGGCACGCCCTAGGCTGCCTCCCTCCCTGTGGCACCCCAACTCAGAGCGACCGGTTTACCCTGCATTGCCAGCCCAAAGATCATGTCTTCTGGCAACACACAACATATTGGTACAGAAAACAACCGCTTTATTGATGCTAGCGGAACAGAGTTCATATTACAACAGTGGTCGAGGCCAAGCGGCACACTCGGTGCGGCGGAACAATATGTACATTATTTAGTGAACATAAAGGGGCCTCGACTCGAACAACTACGTGGCAGCAGAATAACGTCGTAGCGGAAGCTCCATATCACAGGGACACTGATGTGGACACGATCTAGACTCGAACAGCGCTCCTTTCCAACGAGACTTTCCTGAAATCTGGCATGACACGCCAGGTTAGTACATTGAATGTACTTGCAAGCTCACAACAAGCATAATCATAATGACAAACAATATCATGATATTTAACCAATTATTAATAATGCAACATTATATGTCAACATGCTGTGATCATCTCTGGACCACAAACACACCACCATAGTGGTCTTTCTCAAGAACAACTCGTGATCCTTACGGCGATCACAACCACGACCATCATTTGGTCCCAAATACCTCGATGGCCTTTCTGCCATCCATTGACAATGCAAAGTTCATAGCTTAGTGTGCAATTTTTATTAAACATTGACTCATGGTGGGACCTAGTACGAGGTGTCCATGACCGTGGACTCGGCTATTGATAGATTATACACTCTGCAGAGGTAGCACACTGTACCCACACCACGGAACCCATGGCCTCGCATTCCCATTCGGGTGGACCAACGGCATTCCGACAAAACCCCTCCATTGCCACAGCACTCTCTCGGCCACTCCGACCCAAATCCCCAACGGGCTGGTCCTGGGTGGCCCCGTGTCTACCAAAGACACCCCGACCACCGTCGTGGTCAAAACACTCCCACTCGGGGACTCGGTACCATAATCTCATCAATGAGCACACAAGATTATGTGTGCTTACCGGGCCAGGGCAAACACGACATAATCTTCCCTAGATGGAGGCACCGACCAGAGGTCGTGTCAATGGACCGAATCAAGGCCTTCCCACAAGGCAAATGTGGTTGCACTGGAAAGAAACTCGATTCAGCGGCACCATGACCCAGTCAACGGTATATTCAAGTTGAGTTATATTCAGGATTAACTTTTAACTAAAAATGACCGGTGTCATAGCATGCCATGAAATGCAAAACAACACATGCATCACATATTAATAAAAATGACCGACGTCATCCATATGCACACCAAGCATAAACGTCAACAACTCATATTACTCTACTTGCTCAAAATGACTCACAACATAACCAAAATATTTTGCAACAAGTTTTATTAGTTTCCTACGCAAGAAAGTAACTCCGATAAATCTTTCATATGCTTGACCAAAAGATATTATTATCAACAACTCTTAATTTCTTTATCACTAAGTTGGGTTCAAACATTCTGTAAGACAAGTAATATGATTAAACAAGTATTTAATAGAATATTTTCTAACAAATTTTTATCAATTTAAGAATGCAAACACAAAGCTTTAAATAATTACTAACATGCATAACAAAATTATTTCTAACATCACCTCAAATAAATTTTAACTTGCTTTACCCACTTAAACTAGTTTCAACTATTCTGTAAATCAAGCATAACAACTGACCAATACTTAACAGAATACAAATAATTCAATAATTATTTAAATGCATGGGTTAATCATTTCATTTAAGTGAGAAAATCACAAATATTGAAATGGCATCATAAAATTGTTGCTGTGGCTTGCCTTAGTGCATATGAGGTTCACAAGCCTCCTGGTGATCCTCAAGACAAGCCTCACCTTCTGAAAATAATTTTAAACACAAAAAGAGAATATCAAGAACACTTCTGAAATTCACCAGAAATTCTAAACAGCTCAGAAAAATCTCATCTTTGGTGAGCTATTAGATTTCCTTTCAAAGAACACAATGCAAAAAGAATCATCTCATTTGGACTTATGGTTAAAAAGTTAAAATTGTTTGAAGCTCTCTGGAATATAAATGAATTTGAATAAAAAGAAACAGCTGGGGGTGACGTCGAAGGCGTAAAGCCCAGGGGCGCCACCACTCGTACCGCTTCGCGCGTGTACTGAGTGGCTGACTAGCGGGCCCCGCTAGTCAGGTGGGGGAAGAGGGAGAGAGAAACAGAGAGGGCCGCGGCTTCACCAGAGCTCTCGCCGGCAAAGAGGGCTCCTTGGCCCAAACGAGAGGGAGGGATTGAGAGAGGGGACGATGGCGCACCTGCCCGTACCCGTAGCGTGGCTAGGGGTGGTCGGACGGAGTCGGAAACTAGCTCGCAAGCGGAGGCAGAACATGGAGGTCGCCGGAGTTGAGGAAGACGGCGAGCAGAGGTCACTCCAGAGGCTCCAAGTGGGCGAGATGGCCTCACCGGAGAGAGGCGGAGGCCTTGGAGGGGTCGCCCAGGCCTGGGAGGGGCTGGAGCTACCGCGGCGACCAGAGGGGATCGCCGGCGAGCTCGAGCTCGGGGACGGCGGCCCGAGGCCTGCCCGGCCGGGCTACGGCTTCCTACTCGATCGTGGGGTGTGTGTGAGTGCTGGATGGTGCTCGAGGAGGCTGGGGGTGGTTCTATTTATAGGCGAGCGGCGAGGGTGCTTCGGGCTCCACCGGTGGACACCTGTCCACGGCGCCCGGCGAAGAGCGGCGTCAGTGAGAGGGGGAGAAGGAGACGGAGGTCACGCGGCCACTGTGGGCGAGCGGAGATGAGCACAGGATCAAGGGGATGGCGACGAGCACAGTGCGCTCCACACTGTTGGGCTGGCCGGACCTTGCCCGTGCTCGCTGCGGCGAGCTCCAGCGTCGGCGAGTGCCAGGGAGGAGTTAAGGACGTCGAGACGATGATGGTGGCGGGGTTTGGCATGGTTGGGCAGGCGGGGAAGCGAGCACGCTCGAACAGAGCGCTCGGCGTCACCCAGAGCGCGTCGACACGCATGCCTGGCATCGTGGACACGCGTGGTCACCGCGCGAACTCTCTCCTCAGGCCAGCCTTCGTCCAAAATTCATGTCTGGCATGTTGTTCGTGGTAGTTTTGAAGTTTACCACGGTTTGGTTTGGATCCAGGTGCAGTAGAGAAGATTTTACAAGCCAGGTAAGTTTCTGGTCAGTAACTTTGTGATGTTACTGTGGTCAAATGGCTGGGAGTTTGGGGCTGTGCTTTGGAGGCTAGTTATAAGTTACTAAGGTAAAGATGCACAAGAAAGTTCAGGTCAAATGGAGCAAGTAAAATGGTAGTTGCTGTAGAAACCACCATTTCTGTCCAGAACAAAAAAGGTTTTCTGTAGCAAAAATATTCCAAAAAGTGATGAAATATTTTTGCTCAGGGAGGTGCCCTAGGGTCCCTAGAATATTTTTGAATTATCTTAGAATTTTCTGAGCCATAAAAAATAGGGTTGCCTTGAAGCAAACAGATCTGGCTTAGGGTTTTTGAGAGAAAATGAATATTTTTCATTTAAGAAAAATATTCCAAAGGTTATTTTGTGGTGGATCAGAAGTGAAGTGATGGTTTGGGAGAGAAGTGAACACTTGGGTGAAAGCCAAGGATGCCCAAGTGTTTAAGTCCAAATGAAAAGATTCAGAAACTCCAAGTTTCAAAAACTTTCAAATGAAATTTCAAGCAAATAAGAAAGGGCAAAAACCAGGCTGTCACACTCCCTCTCCTTCCTTTATATACGTGGGGAGGGCACCCCTAGAACACACATCAATTGTTCCTAGCCGTGTGCGGTGCCCCCTCCACAGTTACACACCTCGGTCATATCGTCGTAGTGCTTAGGCAAAGCCCTGCGCCGCTAACTTCATCATCGCCGTCGCCACGCTGTCGTGCTGACGGAACTCTCCCTCGGCCTCAACTGGATCAAGAGCTCGAGGGACGTCATCGAGCTGAACGTGTGCTGAACACGGAGGTGCCGTACATTCGGTGCTTGGATCGGTTGGATTGTGAAGACGTTCAACTACATCAACCGCGTTACTAAATGCTTCCGCTTTCGGTCTACGAGGGTATGTGGACACACTCTCCCCGCTCGTTGCTATGCTTCTCCTAGATAGATCTTGCGTGATCGTAGGATTTTTTTGAAATACTACGTTCCCCAACAGTGGCATCAGAGCCAGGTCTATGCGTAGATGTTATATGCACGAGTAGAACACAAAGAGTTGTGGGCGATAATAGCCATACTGCTTACCAGCAACGTCTTACTTTGATTCGGCGGTATTGTCGGATGAAGTGGCCCGGACTGACATTACATGACCATGTTCATGAGACTGGTTCTACCGACGTGCTTCGCACACAGGTGGCTAGCGGGTGTCAGTTTCTCCAACTTTAGTTGAATCGAGTTTGACTACGCCCGGTCCTTGTTGAAGGTTAAAACAGCACGCTTGACGAAAAATTGTTGTGGTTTTGATGCGTAGGTAAGAACGGTTCTTGCTAGAAGCTCGTAGCAGCCACGTAAAATTTGCAACAACAAAGTAGAGGACGTCTAACTTGTTTTTGTAGGGCATGTTGTGATGCGATATGGTCAAGACATGATGTGATATAATTTGTTGTATGAGATGATCATGTTTTGTTAAAGTTATCGGCAACTGGCAGGAGCCTTATGGTTGTCTCTTTATTGCATAAGACGCAAGCGCCATATAATTGCTTTACTTTATCGCTATGCGATAGCAATAGTTGCAAAAGCAATAGTTGGCAAGACAACCATGTGACGACACGTCAATAGAGATCAAGATGATGGAGATCATGGTATCATGCCGGTGACGACGGAGATCATGACGGTACTTTGGAGATGGAGATCAAAGGCACAAGATGATGATGGCCATATCATGTCACATATTTTTGATTGCATGTGATGTTTATCTTTTATGCATCTTATTTTGCTTAGTACGGTGGTAGCATTATAAGATGATCCCTCACTAAATTTCAAGGTATAAGTGTTCTCCCTGAGTATGCACCGTTGCGACAGTTCGTCGTGCCGAGACACCACGTGATGATCAGGTGTGATAAGCTCTACGTTCACACACAACGGGTGCAAGCCAGTTTTGCACACGCGGAATACTCGGGTTAAACTTGACGAGCCTAGCATATGCAGATATGGCCTCGGAACACTGAGACCGAAAGGTTGAACGTGAATCATATAGTAGATATGATCAACATAGTGATGTTCACCATTGAAAACTACTCCATCTCACGTGATGATCGGACATGGTTTAGTTGATATGGATCACGTGATCATTTAGATGACTAGAGGGATGTCTATCTAAGTGGGAATTCTTAAGTAATATGATTAATTGAACTTTAATTTATCATGAACTTAGTCCTGATAGTATTTGCATAACTATGTTCTAGATTAATAGCTCGCGATGTAGCTCCCCGTTTATTTTTTTATATGTTCCTAGAGAAAAATAAGTTGAAAGATGATAGTAGCAATGATGCGGACTTGGTCCGTGATCTGAGGATTATCCTCATTGCTGCACAGAAGAATTATGTCCTTGATGCACCGCTAGGTGACAGACCTATTGCAGGAGCAGATGCAGACATTATGAACGTTTGACAAGCTCGGTATGATGACTACTTGATAGTTTAGTGCACCATGCTTTACGACTTAGAACCGGGACTTAAAAAATGTTTTGAATGACATGGAGCATATATATGAGATGTTCCAAGAGTTGAAATTGGTATTTTAGACTCATGCCCGTGTTGAGAGGTATGAGACCTCTGACAATTACTTTGCCTACAAGATGGAGGAAAATAGCTCAGCCAGTGAGCATGTACTCAGAATGTATGGGTACTACAATCGCTTGAATCAAGTGGGAGTTAATCTTCCAGATAAGATAGTGATTGGCAGAATTCTCTAGTCACTATCACGAAGCTACTAGAACTTTGTGATGAACTATAATTTGCAAGGGATGACAAAAATGATTCCCGAGCTCTTCGCGATGCTGAAATCGGTGAAGGTAGAAATCAAGAAATAAGCATCAAGTGTTGATGGTTAACAAGACCACTAGTTTCAAGAAAAGGGCAAGGGAAAGAAAGGGAAACTTCAAAAGGAATGGCAAGAAAGTTGCCACTCCCATGAAGAAGCCCAAAGCTAGACCCAAGCCTGAAACTGAGTGCTTCTACTGCAAAGGAAATGGTCACTGGAAGTGGAACTGCCCTAGATACTTGGCAGCTAAGAAGGATGGCAAAGTGAACAAAGGTATATTTGATATACATGTTATTGATGTGTACTTTACTAGTGTTTATAGCAACACCTCGGTATTTGATACTGGTTCAGTTGCTAAGAGTAGTAACTCAAAACGGGAGTTGCAAAATAAACAGAGACTAGTCAAGGGCAAGGTGATGATGTGTGTTGGAAGTGATTCCAAGGATAAGATCACCATCGCACACTCCCTTTACCTTCGAGATTAGTGTTGAATCTAAAATAAATGTTATTTGGTGTTTGCGTTGAGCATGACTATGATTGGATCATGTTTATTGCAATACGGTTATTCATTTAAGTCAAAGAATAATTGTTGTTCTATTTACATGAATAAAACCTTCTATGGTCATACACTCAATATAAATGGTTTATTGAATCTCGATCGTAGTGATACACATATTCATAATATTGAAGCCAAAAGATGCAAAGTTAATAATGATAGTGCAACTTATTTGTGGCACCGCCGTTTAGGTCATATTGGTGTAAACCGCATGAAGAAACTCCATGCTGGTGGGCTTTTGGAATCACTTGATTATGAATCACTTGATGCTTGCGAACCATGCCTCATGGGCAAGATGACTAAGACTCCGTTCTCCGGAACAATGGAGCGAGCAACTGACTTATTAGAAATAATACATAATGATGTATGCGATGAGTGTTGAGGCTCGCGGTGAGTATCGTTATTTTCTGACCTTCACAGATGATTTGAGCAGATATGGGTATATCTACTTGATGAAACATAAGTCTGAAACATCTAAAAAGTTCAAAGAATTTCAGAGCGAAGTGGAAAATCATCGTAACAAGAAAATAAAGTTTCTACGATCTGATCACGGAGACGAATATTTGAGTTACGAGTTTGGTCTTCATTTGAAACGATGTGGAATAGTTGTGCAACTCATGCCACCTGGAACTCCACAGCGTAATGGTGTGTCCGAACGTCATAACCGTACTTTATTAGATATGGTGCGATCTATGATGTCTCTTACCGATTTACCACTATCGTTTTGGGGTTATGCATTAGAGACAGCTGCATTCACGTTAAAATAGGGCACCATCTAAATCCGTTGAGACGACACCATATGAACTGTGGTTTGGCAAGGAAACCTAAGCTGCCGTTTCTTAAAGTTTGGGTCTGCGATGCTTATGTGAAAAAGCTTCAACCTGATAATCTCGAACCCAAATCGGAGAAATGCGTCTTCATATGATACCCAAAGGAGACTGTTGGATACACCTTCTATCACAGATCCGAAAACAAGATATTCGTTGCTAAGAATGGATCATTTCTAGAGAAGGAGTTTCTCTCGAAAGAAGTAAGTGGGAGGAAAGTAGAACTTGATGAGGTAATTGTACCATCTCTTGAGTTGGAAAGTAGTTCATCACAGAAATCGGTTCCGGTGATGCCTACACCAATTAGTGAGGAAGCTAATGTTGATGATCATGAAAATTCAGATCAAGTTACTACTGAACCTCGTGGGTCAACCAGAGTAAGATCCGCACCAGAGTGGTACGGTAATCCTGTTCTAGAGGTCATGTTACTAGACCATGACAAACCTATGAACTATGAGGAAGCGATGATGAGCCCAGATTCCACGAAATGGCTTGAGGCCATGAAATCTGAGATGGGATCCATGTATGAGAACAAAGTGTGGACTTTGGTTGACTTGCCCGATGATCGGCAAGCCATTGAGAATAAATGGATCTTCAAGAAGAAGACAGACGCTGATGGTAATGTTACTGTCTACAAAGCTCGACTTGTTGCGAAAGGTTTTTGACAAGTTCAAGGAGTTGACTATGATGAGACTTTCTCACCCGTAGCGATGCTTAAGTCCGTCCGAATCATGTTAGCAAAGATGTTCCCTATGCTTCAGCCATAGGCTCTATCATGTATGCAATGCTGTGTACCAGACCTGATGTGTGCCTTGCTATTAGCTTAGTAGGGAGGTACCAGAGTAATCCAGGAGTGGATCACTGGACAGCGATCAAGAACATCCTGAAATACCTGAAAAGGACTAAGGATATGTTTCTCGTTTATGGAGGTGACAAAGAGCTCGTCGTAAATGGTTACGTCGATGCAAGCTTTGACACTGATCCGGATGACTCTAAGTCACAAACCGGATACGTATTTATATTGAACAGTGGAGCTGTCAGTTGGTGCAGTTCTAAGCAAAGCGTCGTGGCGGGATCTACGTGTGAAGCGGAGTACATACTGCTTCGGAAGCAGCAAATGAAGGAGTCTGGATGAAGGAGTTCATATCCGATCTAGGTGTCATACCTAGTGCATCGGGTCCAATGAAAATCTTTCGTGACAATACTGGTGCAATTGCCTTGGCAAAGGAATCCAGATTTCACAAGAGAACCAAGCACATCAAGAGACGCTTCAATTCCATCCGCGACCAAGTCAAGGAGGGAGACATGGAGATTTTCAAAATACATACGGATCTGCATGTTGCAGACCCGTTGACTAAGCCTCTCTCACGAGAAAAACATGATCAGCACCAAGACTCCATGGGTGTTAGAATAATTACTGTGTAATCTAGATTATTGACTCTAGTGCAAGTGGGAGACTGAAGGAAATATGCCCTAGAGGCAATAATAAAGTTGTTATTTATATTTCCTTATATCATGATAAATGTTTATTATTCATTCTAGAATTGTATTAACCAGAAACTTAGTACATGTGTGAATATATAGACAAACTAATTGTCACTAGTATGCCTCTACTTGACTAGCTCGTTGAATCAAAGATGGTTAAGTTTACTAGCCATAGACAAGAGTTGTCATTTGATTAACGGGATCACATCATTAGAGAATGATGTGATTGACTTGACCCATTCCGTTAGCTTAGCATTTGATCATTTAGTATATTGATATTGCTTTCTTCATGACTTATACATGTTCCAATGACTATGAGATTATGCAACTCCCGAATACCTGAGGAACACTTTGTGTGCTACCAAATGTCACAACGTAACTGGGTGATTATAAAGGTGCTCTACAGGTGTCTTCGAAGGTACTTGTTGGGTTGTCATAGATCGAGATTAGGATTTGTCACTCCGATTGTCGGAGAGGTATCTCTGGGCCCTCTCGGTAATACACATCACTATAAGCCTTGCAAGCAATGCAACTAATGAGTTAGTTGCGGGATGATGTATTACGGAACGAGTAAAGAGACTTGCCGGTAACGAGATTGAACTAGGTACTGAGATACCGACGATCGAATCTCGGGCAAGTAACATACCGATGACAAAGGGAACAACGTATGTTGTTATGCGGTTTGACCGATAAAGATCTTCATAGAATATGTAGGAGCCAACATGAACATCCAGGTTCCGCTATTGGTTATTGACCGGAGACGTGTCTCCGTCATGTCTACATAGTTCTCGAACCCGTAGGGTCCGCACGCTTAACGTTCGGTGACGATCGGTATTATGAGTTTTTGTGTTTTGATGTACCGAAGGTAGTTCGGAGTCCCGGATATGATCACGGACATGATGAGGAGTCTCTAAATGGTCGAGATGTAAAGATCGATATATTGGACGACTATGTTCGGACACCGGAAGTGTTTCGGGAGGTTTCAGACATATACCGGAGTACCGGGGGGTTACCGGAACCCCCCGGGGAGTATATTGGGCCTAATGGGCCTTAGTGGGAGAAGAGGAGGGGCAGCCAGGGCAGCCACGCGCCCCCTCCCCCTCTAGTCCGAATTGGACAAGGAGGGGGGCGGCGCCCCCCTTTTCCTTCTCTCCCTCTCTCCCTTCCTTCCTCTCTCCTGCTCCTACTTGGAAGGGGGGAGTCCTACTCCCGGTGGGAGTAGGACTCCTCATGGGGCGCGCCATAGGAGGCCGCCCCCTCCCCCTCCTCCACTCCTTTATATACGGGGAGGGGGGCACCCCTTAGAGACACAACAATTGATCATTGATCTTTTAGCCGTGTGCAGTGCCCCCCTCCACCATAATCCACCTCGGTCATATCGTAGCGGTGCTTAGGCGAAGCCCTGCGTCGGTAGCATCATCATCACCGTCATCACGCCGTCGTGCTGACGGAACTCTCCCTCGAAGCTCTGCTGGATCGGAGTTCGTGGGACGTCATCGAGCTGAATGTGTGCTGAACTCGGAGGTGCCGTGCGTTAAGTGCTTGGATCGGTCGGATCGTGAAGACGTACGACTACATCAACTGCGTTCTCATAACGCTTTCGCTTATGGTCTACGAGGGTACGTGGATGACACTCTCCCCTCTCGTTGCTATGCATCACCATGATCTTGCGTGTGCGTAGGAATTTTTTTGAAATTACTACGTTCCCCAACAGGAGCCAATATGAGCATCCAGGTTTCGCTATTGGTTATTGACCGGAGATGTGTCTCGGTCATGTCTGCATAGTTCTCGAACCCATAGGGTCCGCACGCTTAACGTTCGATGATGATTTGTATTATGAGTTATGTGATTTGATGACCGAAGTTTGTTCGGAGTCCCGGATGAGATCACGGACATGACGAGGAGTCTCGAAATGGTCGAGAGGTAAAGATTCATATATATAGGACGATGGTATTTGGACACCGGAAGTGTTCCGGGTGATACCGGGTCACCGGAAGTGGTTCCGGGCAAACCCCGGTAAAGATATGGGCTTAATGGGCCAAATAAGGGAACACACCAGCCCACAAGGGGCTGGTGCGCCGCCCCTTATAGGGCCAGCCACGTGGGGAGAAAGGGAAAGGAGAGGAGGAGAAGGAAAGTATGAAATAGGACTCCTACTTCCTTCCCCTTCGCCCTCCTTCCTTTCCCCCTTGTCCAAATATGGTAAGGGGGGCGAATTGGACTAGGGGCCCAAGTAGGATTCCTCCTTCTTGGGCGCGCCCTAGGCTGCCTCCCTCCCTCTCCCTCCTTTATATACATGGGGAGGGCACCCCTAGAACACACATCAATTGTTCCTAGCCGTGTGCGGTGCCCCCTCCACAGTTACACACCTCGGTCATATCGTCGTAGTGCTTAGGCGAAGCCCTGCGCCGGTAACTTCATCATCACCGTCGCCACGCTGCCATGCTGACGGAACTCTCCCTCGGCCTCAACTGGATCAAGAGCTCGAGGGACGTCATCGAGCTGAACGTGTGCTGAACACGGAGGTGTCGTATGTTCGGTGCTTGGATCAGTTGGATCGTGAAGACGTTCGACTACATCAACCGCGTTACTAGACGCTTCCGCTTTCGGTCTATGAGGGTACGTGGACACACTCTCCCCGCTCGTTGCTATGCTTCTCCTAGATAGATCTTGCGTGATCGTAGGATTTTTTTTTTTGAAATACTACGTTCCCCAACACATGTTGCTTCACAACATTGCAAATGTGAAGAAACAAGCCCGTGGACATCCTAAACCGGCGTAAAAAATACTTCTCTAGATAGCGAGGTCTTGTGGCAAAGTAGTTGCGCCACAATCAGTCGCCGCCTCTTTCCTCTCTCTCCCTGGAAACTCACGGCCAAAACCGGACCACCGTGCTTGGGCTTCTAGTTCTTGTGCATCATCACAACAATATCTTCTCCTCGGTTAAATCAAATTCCTCATCCGATGAGGAATCATTGTAATAGTTGGAGTCGCACAAACTCATCTATAATATGAAACTATATATCAAACTATACTTCTACCAATGCATAAAAAACGCAAATGATTTTTTTTACATTTGCAGTGATTTTGTCGAACACCTTGTGTGCAAGGAGGAGAAATCCGGCCGGTGAGTCGTCAGTCGCTTGCGGCTGCCAGGTGGGGGTGGGCAACGACCACCCGAAGTGCAAAAGCCGGCTCTGTCGTCCAAGAGCTGCGAGATGCCACCCCGTGGCTAGCCCAATGTCGCCGACCTTTGCTCGGGCGTGGCGGCAGTGCGATTGGTGTGCAGCTCTGGTGGTCGCTAGGACAATGCGGGGGGGGGCATGGCCGAACAACCATGTACACGATGGCGGCGAGTCGACGATGAAAGGAGACGAAATTGGGGCGGACGACAGAGCGGTGATGGCCCGCGGGCGGACGGAAGAGGGACAACGGGGTAATAATAGCAACTGCATGATTTTGTAGTATTAATTTGTGATCTCGGGTGCAAAAACTCCACGTCCCTCTAACCATCCAAGGACATGTTGGTTCGCATCAAAATGATTTTGTAGTATTAATTTGTGGTCACCTGTTTCGAAATGCCCCTTTCCCCTAGGAGCTTTAGTGTGCGCTGAACACTACTGTTCCATTTCAAATGAATGTTGCCAAATATTACTCTTTTGGACACTAACACGAAAATGGTAAATAATAGTAATAATAATAATTTAATCTTAGATTTTTAAAATGTACTCTCTTTTTTTGAGTGGCTTTAAAATGTACTCATGATAGATACAAATGCTCCCCAGTGCAGAATTGGATATTCACAAATTGCGGTGCAATCGTAGTACCATTGTAGTGTGCATGATTTTTGTTACTTGAGAGCCGTCAGAGACAGCTAGCACACAAATTTTTTCGTCATTGCTTTTTTTTTGAGAATATCGGTAAATCCTATTCCATGCTTTTTTTTAGAAGGAACAACGCGCTTTATTTCATGTCTCAATGTTTAAAGGAATACAAAGATGATCCGGTGGATCGATGAGCCACAAATGTCGGCGAATATCAAGGGTAATAGCCATTCTAGCTAACCTATGTGCCTCACCATTGCTAGCGCGTTGCTCGTGGACGAGCTCACATCTTTGAAACTTCTGTTTCCTTTCGTTGATCTCTTGTAAGATCATGCACTTTGGCGGAGCCCGGTATTTTTTCTTTGGAAAATGGTACTTTTTGTATCTCAAGAAGTTCTGAATTTTTTGTACAGGTATATACAGATGTGTTGTATGTGTTGCAAATTTTTAGAAGAATATGGATCTATACACGGCATATATAAAAAAATGAAATCATTAATTAAGGAGTACTCGTTGCAAAGAACACTCCACCTTCCCAGGTCACGACAAGTGGTGCACATGCAGCGTGCCACTTGTCGCAACCTGGGAGTTTTTCCTTTTTTCGTAGATCCGTTTATTCAAAATGTTTTATCTCTTAAACCGTGCGTTCAAATCTCAAACCGTTTTCACCATTGGATTCCTCGCGTCGAGATCTACAAAACTAAATCCCATGTTGATAGGTTTTGACGAACTTTTTTTTCATGAAAAAAACTAGATGAAAAAACCAAACTGGGAGCACGGTTTTTTTTTTCCTTTCTGAAAGAGGCACGCCCGTGCCTCTCGCGAAATCACAACCGTGCCTCTCGTGGAAGCAAAACCGTGACTCTCGTGGAAGGAAAAAAAACAGAAAACGCGTTTTTTTCCTTTCCGAAAAAGGCACGCCCGTGACTCTCGCGAAAGCACAACCGTACCTGTGGCGAAAGCAAAACCGTGACTCTCGGAAAAGAAAAAAATAACAGAAAACGCGTATTTTTTCCCTTTCCGAGAGGCACGGCCGTGACTCTCGCGAAAGCACAACCGTGCCTCTCGCGGAAGCAAAACCGTGACTCTCGCGAAAGTAAAAAAACAGAAAACGGGTTCTGTTTTTCCCTTTCCGAGAGGCACGGCCGTAACTCTCGCGAACGCACAACCGTGCCTCTCGCGGAAGTAAAACCGTGACTCTTGTGAAAAAAAAACAAAAACGCTTTTTTTGTTTCCGAAAGGCACGGCCGTGACTCTCGCCAAAGCACAACCGTGCCTCTCGCAGAAGAAAAACCGTGACTTTTCGCGAAAGAAAAAAAAAAGAAAACGCGTTTTTTCGTGTAAAATTTTTTTTTGCTCGAAAAGCTAAGGAATACCGGGGGAAAACCAAAACGTCGAAAAAAACCCGTTTAAAAAGCCGAAAACATGTGCGGAAAAAAAATCTGGAGGGAGCGTCCAGAGCACGACACGTGGCGAATGGCTGAGAGCACGCCAAGTGGCGCTAATCGTTGCGAGGCTCCCGAAGGAGCGCTTGTTAACTAGTTGCTCTCATAAAAAAGACTACTACATGAAGCAAAATGGGCCTGTATTTTGTTGTTTTTGGCCCGGAATTATGTCTTGTTTGTCTAGCCTAAAATTTACTTTATTATTTTATTAAACTCAACTATACCTAGAGAACATGAATTTGCTTTTGCAGTTTTTTTGGAATTTTTTGAAACTTTTAAGTGGCAGTTTCAATTTTGGCAACATACCGGGACTTAAAACACCGTTCTTGTGGAATTGTCCCTAACGACATGAAGTTTTTTTTTTTGCGAGAAACGAAATGAAGTGTTCCCTGTATGGGTCGGCACATGATGTGTTTTTTCTTCTATTCTCCAATTTTACTTGTTTGTTTTTGTTTTTCTCATTTTTATATTTTGATTCATGTTTTTTTATTTTCTTAATACATGGATCTTTTTGGGTAAGCACGCAAACAGTTTCTGAACATATATCCAGACATGTATTTTTTTGCGGGGTATATGCAGACATCTATGATCCTTTTTCAACATATAAACATTATTTTTGTCTTAGAAACATTTTTCAAATATGAGCTGAATATTTTTTGCACTATATAGTTTTTCATTATTTTTGTACCTTTTTAAAATATTTATGTTTGTAAATAAAAACGAAAAAATGTATTTGGCAACCCTGTGACAGATTGCAAAAACGCCACACCACCTGGATGCCGTTCAATTTAATCCAACGCGCGCTACGCGTTCCAGCGAGCCGTTTCTTTTTTTCTGTCGCTGGTGTGTGGGCCATCGCTCCACGCCCGCGTCGCTCGAACCGTCTCCCCCCCCCCCGATGCGCTGACTTAACTCCTCCCTCCCCCATCACTCCCTCAATTCACTCGGCAACCGCGCTCTGCTCCGCTCTCTGGTTTTCGGCCGCTCCGCCCGCGCTCTCTCTCTGTCGACGGCGAGCGGCGACTCCTTCTCCGGCCGATTCTCGACGCCAGTGTTCTGTTCCACCGGTGAGTCTCGACTCAATCCCCCCCTCCCACATCCGCCCGAGTAGTTCGTGCTCTGTTTCTCGACGCCATTAGTGGCGGGATGTTCGTCGTGTTGGTCGCAGGTTAGAACAGACGAGGAATGCGCCCAATACGTTCAATTCGTGGTGCATTTGCTATTTGTTAGTCCCTGTGTCGCATGCACATCGTTTTAATGCTTAATTTGCAGTTTTCGATTTCGTGGGTAGTTGCCGTAATTTTTGAACTGATCCCCTTTGCTACGCGGCTCGATTCTGATTTCTAGGGTTTTCTCTAGATGCATAACCATTATGTCTCCGTTCATGATTCGACGTCGTTATCCTATGATGATTTCTGCCGTTATTTTGGTCGCCGGTAGGGTTTGGTGCGGGGATTTTACAACGACTCTCCTCACTCTGTATCTATGTTGGGCTCCGTTTTATCATGCTCTTATGGTTGCAGTGAAGGCATTGAATTACCACCAGTATAATTAGGTTGCTGATGAGAATCCCATACTGTTTGTGTGTTTTATATGCAGTTCATCTCGTTGTGTTTAGGTTGTCATGATGGATTGTTTGTTCTAGCACTACCAGTGGTGTCTCGTTTCATGATGCATTTTGTGTTTCTAAGTGATGGATGTGCCATCATTTAACTTACCTGAACTTTAATTGTGAATATTACCATCAGTGGTGTGAATAATTTATCAGGAGTCCACTGTAAAATTTATCATGTCACTGGGTTTTTAATACTTAGTGATGTGATGTCCAATATATGTGTTTGTGTGTAAGTTGTTGCCATCCCTAATTTGCATAAGTTATCTTGCCTGATACATACATTTTATCGGTGTATCGTAAGCAAAAAAATCAGGTATTCAATATCTAGTAGAAGCAGACATGTCCTTTTTTTATTTTCGTCCTTCTCTGTTGTGGATGAGTTATCTTGTTGTATGTTCACAAGTTACCAATGTATCATAAGAATAGGTGTGTGACTATTAATTCAACAGCTATGCATCCTTTATGCTCACTTTTTTCTCTTTGTTATTCTTGTGTGTCAGGTCACAATGCCAAGGAAGCGCAAATTAGATGATGACTTTGAGGAGGTGAACCCCTTAAAGAAGCATAAGCCTCCCGCAGATCAGAATAGGGCTTCTCCTAGTGCTCTTGTGACTGCCTGTAAGGATATGTCAGATGAGAGAATGGCCGCGATCGATGACATGGATTTCACTAGTCTGCGGAATATCAAGTGTGATAATCTGTTCAATCGGCTTTCTCAATGGCTTGCTAGTCTATACGACCCTGATTCCCGTGAGGTTGTTGTACCCGGTCGCGGAAGGTTACGGGTCAGTGAAGAGTCTGTGCATCGTATAATGGGTGTGCCCCAAGGTGATATTGCGATGGATTTCAAGGTTCCTACAGATGCACAACTTGAGCTTGCGGGAGATCTTTTTGGTGATCTTGGACATGCTCCTAAAACTGTGGATGTATTAAACCTTATCTTGAGCACTAACCGGCATGACGACAATTTCAAGCGCTTGTGGCTTGTGCTTGCTGCCAGCACCGTGATGGCGCCGACGACTTCGAACAAGATCAGCACCAGATGGTATCCTATGTTGGTAAGCACATCTGGCTATCTTTCTAGTTCACGCTTTTTATCTCTTTTCTTCGTTTTTCTACTTGGTAATTTTTTGCTTCTTAGTCTGATGATTATGCACATATGCACTTTGATTACTTTCCCTGATTTTTGGAGTGTGGTAATTTGTGTCCCTTTGATTTTTCTATGATCTGAAGTGTGGTATTTATGTAGTAATGCACCTGATAACTTTATATGAAGGTGTAGTAATTATATAGTAATGCATCGGATAACTTTTTATGAAGGTGTAGTAATTACATAGTGATGCACCTGATAACTTTTTTCTGAAGGTGTGGTAATTATGTAGTAATGCGCCTGATAACTTTTTCTGAAAGTGTGGTAATTATTTAGTAATGCACCTGATAATTTATTTATGCCTTGCAATATGGTAATTTTGACTTACTTCTCAATAATGTGGTAATTGTGTGCTTTATGTACTTGGTGATTCAATGCTTTAACAGTGTTATAAGTGTCTACTTATGTCCCCTGCTAACTTGTGTGCATACATTCCTCTATGTTTCATGTGTTTTCTTTTTTTCGCAGCAAAATATTGGCAATGTAAAAAACCTCAACTGGTGCAAATTTATTGCGGATCAGCTTCACAAAGCCCTTTCAAAAGGAAAGCCTACACGGGTTGCCTCCTATTCTACAATGTTAGTTCCCCTATTCTTTTTTTGTTCCCATGATATTTGGATTGTACGTCTTATTCCGCCAAACAGCTAGATTGTAATGACCTTTTCTGTTCTCCCAGCTTCTGTATATAGATGCTATTGACTTAACTAGCCTTGATATCATCTTGCCTAATGGTTCTTTTGCAATTAATGTGTGGACGAATGAGTTGGCATCGAAAGTTCTCCGGATGGATGTCCAGAGGGACAAGCTTTCCTATGGGAAATTACCGGTAATTTCCCATTCGTCATTTTTCTTACCTTCTATGTATTGCCATCTTTTTTATCAAGATCTTAATTTGTTTTTTATCATATTTTTTTCAGCTTAAGCCCCAATATGGTCAAGACTATTGCTTGTTTGGTGGTTTCAAGGTCTAGATAAATTCATGCGTGTTCATGCACCGCAAAACTGTTCTGAACAGGTATTTTTAATCTTTTTTGTGCGTTTGGGTATTTTTGTTTTCCTTTTCCTGGTAAATATTGTTATAAGGACCTGGTAACTTGTACTATTTTTAGGATGGTAACTTTTTTTTATTTTTTAGATTCTCACTTTGGAATAACTTCATTTGAACTTATCTTTGTGTGGTATTTTTAGTTGTTTTTGCATGGTACTTAATGTCTCTCACAACCTGATTATTTGTTTTTTCATTCGTGATTTTCTATCAGAAACTTGCTAAAGCTTCTGCTATTGTGGGTCGCTTTTCGTCTGGCATGGTTGGCCTCCTGGGTGGTCTTGTTAATGAGTTCATGTCCTTGGATGATGAAGACAGCTCATGGATGTCCCGTGTGTTAGAGAGCCAACTAAAGGGTTTATCTTCTGCTGCCGGGAAGACTGCAAGCACCCATCCTGCATCCCGCTCGCGTGAAGTAAAAGATACCGGCAAGCAAACTGTCGAAGGTTCAGATTCTGATCATGAGGATAGTGATGGTGGCGGTGATGGTCACTCTGACGAAGATCTAGATTTTCACGTTCATTACCATGGTTCTTCAGGTGGACCGAACGCCCATGAGGCTTCAGGTAGTGGGGGTAGTGCTGGGCCGAATGCCCATGATGCTTCAGGTAGTGGCGCAGCGAATGCAGATGTGGGTGCAACCATGTTTGCAACTGCCAATGTGTCGGTAAGGTCAGCCGGAATTGATGGAACTGCTACTGCAGGAACCGATCAGCCTCTCGAGTCTCAGATTATGCTTACTGCACGTTCCGGGAATGTATCTAGTGATGGATTGCATAACCAGCCAGATATGACGGATACTCAAAACGAGGCTGTTGTTGATGCTTCTGTGAAGAGGTGCGGTTCTTCTCTCGTCCGTAACTTGGAAAAGCAATATTCCAGGCGTCGCAAGAAATTACGCCTACCTTCTCCGCCCATGGCCACTGGTACAACTGTTTCTGACCAGCCGTCGTTGGATGATACACATCGTTCTATCAAGGCAATAGTCATCAATGAGCTTGGCATTGTAGGCCCTGATAAGGGCACTAACTCAGTAATTGCCAATCCCACGCGGAAGAAGCAACATCCTCGCAAGTGAGTTTCTTATCATCTGCTAGTTGATTTCTTTTTATTTTCATTTGTTATATTGCATTTTTAGCTGGTAACTTCTGTCAATATAAGCTGGTAACTAATGTTATATTTTAGCTGTTGTATGCAAATATAATCTGATAACTAATGTTAATATAAGCTGGTAACTAATGTTTTTATAAGCTGGTAATGTCCATGGTTATTTTTCTTTGTGTACATACTTACTTGTTGTTACTCTTTTGTGTTATCACTTTTCCTAGCACCTAGCTTCTGATAATTAGAAGTAAATATGTCTGGATAGTTTCTATTCCTTAACAAGCTTGTGTTTTTTTCTAGAAAGGATAGTAATTATATCATGGTAAGGCTGATAACTTTCAGTAGCTATTTTCACGATAATAACTTCAGTTTTTTATTTGAACAATATGTAGTTTAACTTTGTTTGCATGATAATTTTAGTAATTATATGCTGGTAAGCATGTGTTATTTGTCTACGGTAACATTTTTCTCACGTGCACTATATCCTTTTCAAATAATAACTTGTCAGGTGTTCGAATGCTCCATCTATTAGTGTTGCCGACCTTCAGCAAACGCGGTCTAGCAGTGTGGGTGTCACGTCTGAGGAGATATCTAGTAATCCTGCGCGTTCTTCGGCAGATGTTGACTCGTCTGACACGTCACGCAGGTGATTATGAATGTTATTTTTCTTGCTATATGATATCTAAATGATTTTCTCTATTTGTTTGTTTTTCATTTGTAAATTAGGTGAATATATACCGGTAATTTAACTCTTTTATGCGTGGCATCATAATCTGTATGGGAATGACTGGTAGTTTTTATAGTCAAAGCTCTTACAATATTTACTGTTATTTTTAGCATGATAAATTTGTTGGTAACTTTGTTATCTTCATAGTTATCATCTTCATTAATGATTCGTGACGATGTTGATTTATTGCATTATGTGGATATCCAAGTTGGCCATAAGTTGTCAAATAATTTGAATACAAGCTGGTAACTAAAGTTATTTTTTAGCTGGTAACTTCTGTCAATATAAGATGGTAACTAATGTTATATTTAGCTGTTGTATGCAAATATAATCTGATAACTAATGTTGATATAAGCTGGTAAAAACTAATGTTTTTATAAGCTGGTAATGTCCATGTTTATTTTTCTTTGTGTGCAGCAAGAAGACCAAGATTACTGTGAGGAAGGTTACGAAGTCTTCTAAAGTTGCAGTTGCAACTAGGTCTTCTCCTCGTGTTGCTTCCAAGGACGCGAAAGATGATTTTAAAGAATCCCCCGTGGTCACTTCTCCAATGGCTGTTGTGCAAGATAATGCCCCTGTGAGGAATTCACCAGATGCTGGTTTTGGAGCTGTGGATGAGCTCGCGGCAGCAGCCACTATTACTCAAGTGGTAGAAGAAATTGCCAATGTTGTTATTGGCACTGAAGCTGAAACTTCTGCTGATCAACCTAAAGGAATTGCTCCTCCAATGAGCGCTGTTGTAGCTGAAACTTCTGCTGGTCAACCTCAAGGAATTGCTCCTTCAATGAGCGCTGTCGTAGCTGAAACTTCTGCTGATCAAGTTCAAGGAATTGCTCCTCCAATGGCCGCTGCTTTAGCTGAAGATGACCAAGCTCCTGTCAAAATACCGTGTGTTGTTCAAGCTCAAGTTGATTCTTCCCTATCCAATGTGGCAGAACCAGTTGAAACTGAAGATGCAGTGTTTGTTGAAGCTCAACATCAGGATGACCAAGTCATCGCCCAAGAATTCAGCATTAATGCAGATGTAGAAGATGGTGTTGCTGATAGGGCCTACTGGGATTTCACCCCACCATCTTGCTCTCTTGGCCTAGATTTCGGCCCCACACCGCCCGGACCAGATATTATTACGACGGCCGCAGTCCTAGCTGCAGTACCAACACCGCCCCCAGCGGTTGTTTCGACAACTCAAGCACCAGCAGTGGTCCCAACGGTTAACAATGCTCCCCAAGACCGAGCAGCAGCATCCCCAATTGATCATATGGCGGCAGCACCACGAGATTTAAAGAATGCAGAAGATAATCCTATTGACTCCAATCCGTTTTCAGGCTCTGAGCCTGCTGACCTTGGTAAGTGAAGGCATATACGTGTCTTCGCTTTATCACAAAAGAGTGATGGGATGGATGTCTGCTTTTCGAAGACCTTTTTTATGCTTTTAGTTTGATCCTTGTGTGTATATTTATGCTCTTTTTATCCTATGTATGGACAACCTCCCCCCCTCTCACATGTAATGACTTCTGCTTTTGCGTGTGTGCTATGTAATGAACTATGTGTTTTCGTTTCACATTTGCGCCATTTTATTTTTTATGTTGTCTGGTGTGTGGATGTATTATACGTGATTATTATTGTTCATTATTCCTGGTAACTTTTACTAACATCCGATTGATAATTATTTGCTAACTAGTTAATTAAATGGTAGCATTTGTGATCATACCCTGATAACTTCTGCTATCACCATGCTGATAACTTCTACCTTTTTGTGTGGTAACTTCTGCTATCACCATGCTAACATCTGACTGATAATTGTAGCGCTCTACTTTTAACTGATAAATACATTGCTCTACATGAAAGATATTTGTACCTTGTTTTCCAGCTTACCATTTTACCGTATGGTAACTTTCACCATGATAACTTTTTGCGAATGTTGTGCTAGTATTTTTGTTCTAACTAGATACCTACATGTTTTCATTTTTTTTTTTGCTAACTAGTTACTTAAATGGTAACATTTGTGATCATACCCTGATAACTTCTGCTATCACCATGCTGATAACTTCAACCCTTTTGTTTCCTTTATTGATGCTGTAAATACACCCCCTCCCCCTCCTTTACCTGCACGCACAGACATACCATTCTAATACATTTATGCTGCCCCTTTAACTATCCTGGCCCCCCTCATTTTCTTCCCTTTTTCTCTCTACAGTTATATCATCATTCTGTACTATCTATCACTTTTTTTAGCTGTTTTTCCACATATTTGACATTCCTTTTGTCAGTTCACAAACTGACCTGGTCGCAACTTTTTGAAGAGCGTCGATTTCGAGTTTATGATGCGGATGTTGAAGACGATGATGTAATTATGTTGGTTGAAGAAGTCGAACGTGCCACTGTTAGAGCAAAAGTAAATTACGGTTCTGTAAAAGGTACTGATAGGAAGATTTTATTTAGCAAACTTTTTCCTACTGCCAACCTTGATAACATCATTATCTTCATGTTGATAATTTACTGTTCTAAACTCTGATAACTTCTTTTCTTTTTGTTTCAACGTAATATTTCTTTCCATCATTCCCAACTCTGATAACTCCGTTCACTTTTCTTCTAGACCACCCCACCAGCCCTGAATTTGCTACACCAGTTATTCAACCTCCCTATGGTAATCATTCAGCCAGTGTGACTCCTAAATCGTACATTCGGAAAGTTAGGGTAAGCCGCCCATCGCAGTTCCTTCTGCCTCCATATTGTGGCCTCACAGCATCTGCACTCGAAGAGGTTATTTACGCAGAAGTTATCAAGCACACCACTGATTCAGTTGACTCCAAGATAAAACAGTAATGACATTTACTGTTTTCCTTTTCTCTAGTATTTTGACCCCTCACTGGCAAAACATTGGCTTATATACTATTTTTTTCTTTGTTTGCTTTTCAGTATTAGGGTTATTGACATCGATGGGCGGTGGGTCACATTGGAGGAGCTCGCTAATAGTGTGATAGAAGGTGGTCAAGTTTCGAATAATATTGCAGAGCTCCACATCCGAACTCTTTCTGATTCTGTACCCCCGGGGAAGATCATCTTTCCATGGTTGCTGTCAGTATATCTTCTCATACATGATATGACGAGCAAGTTCCTAATCAAACATTTCCGTCGTGATGCAAACTACATACATAGTCACCAAAATCAGGTACAATTTTTTATGTAAACTACATACTTTTCTTCTTTTAAATCGTACAAGCTGTTTTAGTTGGTATAACAGGCAATTTTATCAGGCTCTTATTTTGGTTTTGTCAGACATCGTACCATTAAAGAATTTTAGCTGGTACCTAGTTATGTTACTTTTCTGTGGTAACTTTCATGTATGCCTACTGGTAACATATGTTGTCAGTGTCCTGATAACTTTGCCTTTTTAACTGTAAATGCATTGATAACTTCTTGTGTTCATGTGTTCACATTTTTCCTTTATGTGGTAACTTTCATGTATGCATACTGGTAACATATGTTGTTAGTGTCCTGATAACTTTGCCTTTTTTACTGTAAATGCATTGATAACTTCATAACTTCTTGTGTTCATGTGTTCACATTTTTTTAACAGCTACTGTTTCCAACACTGCAAAAGTTGGGACCTCTACCAAAGGACGGGCATTGGTATGTCTTGTGCCTTAATCTCAAGGCAAAACGATTTGAAGTTCTTGATTCTCTTCGTCCACAAGATAGCGCCCTTCGCTCATCACACATGCGACGAAGCTTATGAATGACATTAAAAAAGCCCGGTTGATTGCGTACAAGGACTTGAGTAAGCAGATCCAAGACTATGATCTTGTGTACATCGATGTGTTCAAACAGGACAATGGGTTAGTTTTTTTGGCTAGTACTCCATTATTTTTTTCCATCTAAATACCCGGTAACTTAGTAGTGTAGCATTTTAAAAGTTCATTCACCTTTTTGCTTATCTTATTTTGCTTTTTAACACATTTTTTATTTTTTTCCTTACAGCACTGATTGCGGTTTCTTCGCGTTCAAGATCTTGGAGTTCTGGGATGGTAAAAATATCCCGACAATAACTAAGGAGCAGATCCCGGCGCTGAGGAAGATATTGACAAGCATGTGGCTGGACCATCCTCTTAACAAATGCACGCAATGGCGCTATCACTTATTCAATAAGGAGTAATTGATGTGAGAAATTTGCACCAATATAAGTTTTGATTTTATGTTTAAGAACGATGATAGTTTTATACTTTTTTTCTGGGCTGATTACTATCTTTTTTATACATTTTTGCTGATAACTTATGATAGTCAATGCTGCTAACATACTATAACAGGTGCTGATAACTTTCTTTTTCATGGCGTCATAACATTTTGCTCACAAACAAAGAACGATAACTAATCTCATTCTCATTTCTGAAAATCCCCATTACATTCTGGACGATAACTTACATGTTTCAGTGCTAATAACTTTTCATTACATGGTGTCTCGACACCATTTTACACAATAAAATGGGTAAAATTGATAAGTAAAGTCTCTAACTTGCATTTCAATGCCCATCTAACTTGCATTTCAATGCCCATCTAACTTGCATTTCTCAGTGCGGGATGGGTGAGGTACATTTGCGTTTATCATGATCTGTCGACCCGCAGACTCTACACTTCCTCTCTTTTTTTGGCTTTGCAATGTCAAATGGGTGCTGGAATCTTTTCTCTCTCGGACGCCCTTTCGTAGTAGACTTTGGTGGGTCTAGTATCACTCTTGTGTTTGATGATTGGGATCCCTCGGCATGTGAGCCCTGGAACTGGAAAATATTGCCAGACACATGCGTGACAGGAATGCTTCCTTGATGCGCTACTGGGACACCTTCAGTGGCACTAGTCCCTGGTGGTGAAGAAAACATTTGTGCTTCTTTTCCCTCATCTTTTTCCTTTCTTGCTTTCTTTAGCTACCTCTTTTTTAGTGCATCCATGTCATCTCTGAAAGCATTAACATGTTTCCTTGCCAATGCCATCCCTTCATCAGTAGTGCAAGCGTCTTTTGCTTGTTCCTTGAAATCATTCAGAATAGATGTATATCTCATGATATTTTTTCCTTCCTCTGTCATTCCCTTCTTAACTGTTGGCTGTTGGTAATCAGGCTGAACAAGATCCTCTTCTGGATCCCATGTCCACCTATCCAGGATATACCTTCTCGGTATCTCATAGACTCCAATCTGTTCCATTACTCGTAGTATGTGTGCGCACAATAGCCCATCGCGATCAAACTTGCAGCAAGTGCATGAGTATACCCCTTCATCCTTGTTCGCCTGCACATGGTAGTCCCTATCCCCATACTTTGGTAGTATGCCTCGGAGCGACCACATCCTGAAGGTTCCATCTTGCAAAGTGTCGCATCCGTAAGCAGTCTTTAGCTTCATCTCTACCTGGAACTTGGAGAACAGATTTTGTGTGTATATCCCTCGCATCTGTAACTCGATTGGGTTCAATGAATACATGTCCGCCTCTTTGTAAATTGTGTCCACTTGCTCTTTCGCCACAGCCACCATTACTTTCTCCTGGATTGCAGTGTATTGAGTTGCGAATTCAATCAATGAGTTGTTGGGGTTCACGTACTTCTTGAGCACAGCATTGAATCCCTCGCTCCTTGCAGTTGTCTGCAAGAATGGAAAGAAATGCTTCATGTAGTACACTGGGGCCCAACATTTCCTATTTTCCCACAACCATTGAAAATGTTCGTTGTCGATCTGGCCATATTCATCCATCATTGCCCACCATTTGTTTTCAAACTCTTCCTCTGTGATACACAAAACATGAGACAATTACAACATCATACACAATCATTGGTAATTAAAGTACAAGTATGCTGGTAACTTTTATTAGTTGTTAGATGGTAACTTTATTGAACAGTTTCTCCAGATCTGGTAACTTTTCTAAACCACAAGTTGGTATCAACATATGTAACTGCCCCTGGTAATATAGCCAACAAGATCATGGTAACTTGTGTAGACCCACAAATGGTAACTTGTGCATCACATATATTCATATGGCTTCTCAAGTTTGCTGCATGGTAATTAAAATGGGTCAACAGATTAGGTACGTACCAGTCAAGCTGTTGTCGACACAGTCTTTGAACGCTTTGTTTAGTGGTTTATCATCAGTCATAAGTTTTCCAAGTTTCTCTTGCGCCTTCTTCATTATATGCCAATGGCAATTTCTGTGTATTATGTTCAAGAGGACCTCGTCGATCGCACTCCTCATTGCAAAGTCCTGGTCTGTGATGATGTTTTTAGGGGCAACACCACCCATTGCATGGAGGAATGTGTTAAACAGCCACACAAAGTTTTCCTTTAGTTTGTTTCGAACGAAGCCACATCCAAACTGGATGGATTGACCATGGTTATTAATTCCAATGAATGGTGCACACGGCATCTTGTACATGTTTGTCATGTATGTCGTCACTAGTAGAAAACAGGGCATTGGTCACAGGGCAGTTTTCACATTAGCCCCGGTTCAGTCACGAACCGGGACTAATGTGAGCATTGGTCCCGGTTCGTGAGCCCAGGGGGCCGGCCGGGGCCTCGTGGGCATTGGTCCCGGTTCGTATGGACCCTTTGGTCCCGGTTGGTGGTACAAATCGGGACCAATGGGCCACGCTCCTGGCCCACCACCCTTTAGTCCCGGTTCATACCACAAACCGGGACTAAAGGGCTGGTCCTAGTTGCGGCCAGTGTTTAGTCCCACCTCGCCAACCGAAGGGCGCTCACACCAGTTTATAAGCCCGTCCCTCTATGCCTTGTTGAGCTTCTATTAAAGTGAAAATAGATGCCCTTATACAGGAAATTTGACTTAAATTCATAGTAAATTTCATAGAAATTTAGTATGAATTTAGGTTGAATTTTCTCTATAAGTGCATCTATGTTCATTTTTTATATTTATAAAATAAATAAACCTTAATAAAATAAATAAAACTAAATAAACCTTAATAAAATAAAATAAAATAAACTATAGTAACTACAATAAATAAACCTTAATTAATTAAGTAAAAATAGCAGCAAGTAAAATAAATAAAAATAGCAGCAGTAAAATAAATAAAAATAAAATAATTAAAGTAAAAGACATAAGTAATTAGAAATAAAATAATTAAGTTTTTTGTTGTAAGTAGAAAGAAAACCATTTCAGAGTTCATTTGAAATGCTTTTCAATTTTAGGGTCTTATAGCTCAAAATAATTAGTAAATGCATGAAAAATAACAAATGAAGTCAGAAAGGATTGACAAATGATGATGTTGCTTTGAATGGTGCATTTTGAACACACAAAAAGTCAGGAGTTCAAATAAGTTTAAAAAAATGAAATCCCTTTGTAACAGACGAGTTTCCGGATGAAATCCTGATACTTTGAAAGAGATTGTCCGTTTTGTACACGAAGTGCATCCAGTTTTTGCCGTAACCCTCTCAACTTTCTTGCACATGCTATGTGGATGAAATGATGATATCATGCCAACTTTCAACCTTTTCAGAGTTCATTTGAAATGCTTTTCAATTTTAGGGTCTTATAGCTCAAAATAATTAGTAAATGCATGAAAAATAACAAATGAAGTCAGAAAGGATTGAAAAATGATGATGTGGCTTTGAATGGTGCATTTTGAACACACACAAAGTCAGGAGTTCAAATAAGTTTAAAAAATGAAATCCCTTTGTAACAGACGAGTTTCCGGATGAAATCCTGATACTTTGAAAGAGATTGTCCGTTTTGTACACGAAGTGCATCCAGTTTTTGCCGTAACCCTCTCAACTTTCTTGCACATGCTATGTGGATGAAATGATGATATCATGCCAACTTTCAACCTTTTCAGAGTTCATTTGAAATGCTTTTCAATTTTAGGTTCTTATAGCTCAAAATAATTAGTAAATGCATGAGAAATAACAAATGAAGTCAGAAAGGATTGACAAATGATGATGTGGCTTTGAATGGTGCATTTTGAACACACAAAAAGTCAGGAGTTCAATAAGTTTTAAAAAATGAAATCCCTTTGTAACAGACGAGTTTCCGTATGAAATCCTGATACTTTGAAAGAGATTGTCTGTTTTGTACACGAAGTGCATCCAGTTTTTGCCGTAACCCTCTCAACTTTCTTGCACATGCTATCTGGATGAAATGGTGATATCATGCCAACTTTCAACCTTTTCAGAGTTCATTTGAAATGCTTTTCAATTTTAGGGTCTTATAGCTCAAAATAATTAGTAAATGCATGAAAAATAACAAATGAAGTCAGAAAGGATT